>NC_135326.1:10011221-10123721 GCF_048772815.1 Callospermophilus lateralis | reverse complement strand
TTTTCTGAAAGTATAGGGAATCTGAAAATGATAATATTAAGATTGCAATTTTCTAAAAATAAAGCAGAGCTTAGACAAAAAAGCGTTTCTACATGTTTTGACTCGTTTTCTACAAATATAGGAAGCCTTAGAAAAGGGTAACCCCAGTGGCTGGGGAGGCTGAGGCAGGAGGATTGGAAGTTGGAGGCCAGCCTCAGCCAAAGCGAGGCCCTAAGCAACTCAGGGAGACTCTGAGTCTAAACAAAATGCAAAATAAGGCTGGGGATGTGTCTCGGGGGTCGAGTGCCCCTGAGTAAAATCCCCAGGACCAAACAAACAAACAAACAAACAAACAAAAAACCAGCAAAGCTTACAAAACAGTAATATTAAGATTTCCTGTTTTCAAAAAATAAATCTCACACACACACAAAAAAAAAGCGACATGAAAGTGACATGATTATAAAAAACGTAGGAAATCTCAGGGGGAAAAAAAAAGGAGTCTTTAAATCACACATTTAAAAAAATACAAGAAGCGTTAGGAAAAGGGAATATCGACATCGCTGGGCAGCAGCTGCCATCCTGGAGCCGGCTTGAGCGCGCGCTGCAGGTGGCACCCGGCGGGCGCTGGGGGTGATTGACAGCTTGGCCAGGGAAGCCCCCCACCCCCCTCCACTGGGAAGTCCCATCTGCCGCTAGTTTTTCCTTTTGTCTTAGGAAACATGTCACCACCCCCTGGCATTTTTTGCTGGGTGGCCCTCATTAAGGTGGTCCTGACCAAGAGGCACGGGGACCCACCAACCTGCTCACCTGCTGGCAGGAGGGTGGGTACCCATTTCCCCTGCAGGGTCCTACTCTGCCCGGGGGGGCCACCCGGTGCCCTGCAGAGAGGGGACCCCTGACTTCTCAGGCTGACAGACCCTGGGCCACGTGCCCACCCGTCACCCGTTCTCTTTGCCAATGGAGCAGATGCACATCTTGGCTCCCCCCCCCCCCACCCAGCCCCGTCCCCAGCCCTTTCTATATTTTATTTAGAGACAAGGTCTCCTTTTAAGTTGCTGAGGGCCTCGCTAAGTTCCTGAGGCTGGCCTCCAACTTGTGATCCTCCTTTTTCAGCCTCCCATGTCGCTGGGACTATAAGCCTGTGCCTACCATTCTGGGCTGCAATGTCTTCTTAGGATCACTAGCCTTCTCTCAATGAGAAGATTTTCCGCATTTTCCTACCTGGTTCTGAGGGTAGAGATGACCCACTTCTGTGGGCTCCACCTAGTGGACACGTGTCTGGGTCCACGCTCTCCTATCTGAAATGCTCCCATTGGAAGTATCTTGCATCTCAGGTTCTGGAACATTCGCATGTACAAAAGGACATATTGCAGAGGGAGATTCTGCAGAAGTCAGCTTGCTGGTACTATAACAAAGTAACTGAGATAAGCAATGTTTTTTTTTTTTAAAGATTTATTCAGCTTATGATTTGGGGTATCTTTTCCATAATGGAGTCAGGTAGGAGGAGACTAGAATCTCCACATCCTTTGTTTCCTTCACTGCAAAACAGAATTATTCTTATTGCACAGGACAGGGATTTCCCCCTCTGGCCTCCATTACGCGTGGTTTATTTGGACGTTATATATCTTCAAGTTTGCTCATCTTTCTTCTCCCTGGGGTCTGGTGTCCTGAGAGCCTCATGCTCTGCATTTCCACCTGCAGAATTTTGGTGCAGGCCTGAGGTTCACATCTGCCCCTCTCTCTTCCCCAGGCTACACACGGGATGCACGTTCAGGGATCAGATGTCCCTGTCTACAGATCCCCATTTCTGGGGTCAGCGCCCATAGATGGAGTTTGATTGACATTTATCTTTGCTCACCCCCCAGCGAACCCCTCACCCTCACCCTGACCTTGACTCTTTTATCTGCAAGATGGACCAAGTACCCCTGCTTTTTTTTGTATGCATGACCATTTTTTTTAATGAGATGCTATATATCGTGAATGCTCTTGGATCCAGAGTACTTAGGAACATCTTGACTTTTTGCGGATTTGCTTTAAAATGCAGAATATTTTGCATTTTATTTAGAGACAGGGTCTCTCTGAGCTGCTCAGGGCCTCAATAAGTTGCCGAGGCTGGCCTCCAACCTGCGATCCTCCTGCCTCAGCCTCCCAAGCTGCTGGGCTGACAGGTGTGCACTTTTAGCACCTGCAGTGGGATGCAGGAACCCGTGCAGACGGGGCTCATAAAAGGGGTGCCGAGAGGAACGCAGTCTCGGGGTGCTGCAGGGTAAAGCAAAGCACCCGAGGGCCTCCTACAGCGAATGAGGTGACCCCTGGGTCCTGTCTTCTCCCGGCCTCCAGCCTCCCGCCTGCTGGGGACTAGGCCAGCACACGGCGCCATCTAGTGGCCAGATTGGGGAAGAGCAGCGTCTGCTTTTTCTATTTTTTTGATTTTGTGAATCTGCAAATTTCCTTAATCCCATCTCAGACATGCGACCACAAAATGCCACCTCACCTGGGCAGGGGAGCAAATGTCACCACACCTGGGCAGGTGTGCACAGGTGAGCTCCTGTCACCGAGGTCCTGCCTGCGTAAGGTGGGGACAATGTACAGGTGACCTGCCCTCAGGGTCCCCAAGCTCAGAGGCTTGGCTGGAGAATCGTAATCCTCCCCAGGAGCGATTTCGCCTTTTCCTAAAGGAAAAATGATGTCATTTCTTTTATAGCTCAGGATGTACCTGCGCCGAAGTGCTCAAAAGAAAAATAATAATAAAGAAAGAAACAAATAAATAAAAGGGCTATTGAGCTAGAGGTGGTGTAATCGACTGAAAATTAAAGTACGTGAAGCCAGGCCCAGTGGTACACGCCCATGATCCGATCCACCTGGGAGGCTGAGGCAGGAGGCTCAGCAGTTGGAGGCCAGCCTCAGCCTCGCAGCAAAACCCTATCTCAGAATGAAAACTAAAAAGGGCTGGGGGTGCGGCTCAGTAAGGTCAAGCATCGACATCACTTTTTCAATAAGTTTTATTTCAATTTTGGGGCACACTTTCAGAGGTCCAGTCCCTGGTGGCCGACTCCATGGCTCTGGCCCAAGGGGAGCAGAACAAAATGGCGGCAGGGCCTGGAGGAGGAGAGCAGCTCAGGACAGGGCACCAGGGAGCAGAGAGAGCTCTGTCACCAGGGACAGGACAGAGACCCCCAAGGCACAGCCCAGGGACCCCCTCCTCCAGCCACACCCCACCTGCTGCAGTCGCCACCCAGTGAGTCCATCCAAGTGGATTAATCCACTTATTGGTCTACACCCAGTGAGTCCATCCAAGTGGGTTAATCTACTTCTAGGTCACAGTCTGTGATGTGTGTGAGGGTTCCTTTGAGCTGAAACACAGCAATGAAATGATGCAGACGGGAATCCCTGAGCCTCTGACGGTTCTTGTCAGGTCTTTTGTCCACACTGATGGGAACAGCAGAGGACAGCAGTGATCAACCACACCCACTATGTGCCTCTGGACTACTTCCTCCTCACCCTCGCCTGCTTGGAGGCCCACCTGGCTTGCTTGGAGCGCTGTGTTTCACTCTCTGCACAAAGACCGCCCTGGGGTGGGGAGCCGCGTGTTTGTTAGCAGGTGGCTCATCGTGTGGCTTGCCGTGCGCCCTGGGGAACCTGCAGGGACGGTCACACCTGTGTCTTCCTCCTGGCAGAGGGACAGGCCCCAGGAGGGGGTCATTATGCAGCGTCCTGACACCTCACCAGCGGAGCCAGGGCTTCACCAACCTCAGGGTGGCGCTGCCGAGGACCCACAGGGCGGGCGTCTGGGATCGCGGTGTCACCTCTAATCCCAGGGCTCCGGAGGCTGAGGTTAGAGGATCAGAAATTCAAACTCGGCCTCAGCCCTTGAGTGAGACCCTGAGCCACTCCGGGAGACCCTGACTCACAGAGAAAAAGGGCTGGGCTGGGGCTCGGGGTGAAGCACCCCTGGGTCCCATCCCTCCACCAATAAAAAGTAAAAAGAAAAAAAGAAAAAAAAAAAAGGGACCAGACCCTTTGTGAAAAGTACCATCTGCTTTGAAATTTGGATCCCAGTGGATTTTTTTTCTTTTTTAAGAAGCAGTGAACTGCATGCTGTTTTGCACATAGCAGGGGGGGGACATCCTGGCACGTGCACGGCGACCCCGGCGATGCTAAAGCTGGTGACCCCGGGGGAGGTGGGATTTGATGGGAGCGACCTGAGGCTCTGCACAGCGCGGCCGCCGGCGATGCGCGTGCGCACGGCGCCATCTCGTGGCCGGTCTGGGGAAGCGCAGCGTCTGCTTTTTTAATTATTTTGATTTTTGTGAATCTGCAAATCTCCTGAATCCCGTCTCCGACATTCGGTGTGTTCCGTTTTTTGTTTTTGTTTTTTTCCTTTTCTCCATTTTTAAAAAAATCGGTGCATGATAATGATGCATCACGGTGTGATTTATTTTATTGACCTTTTTTTTTTTTTTTGGTACTTATTCATGCATATTCGTGATAAAGGGTCTAACTGGGCCGTGTCCTCCCCGGGCTCTGGGTTTTTGCAGTAAGCCTCGTCCTTGAACCAACAGGAGGACACGCTGCGCACTGGAGGAGGCCGGGAGGAATGGCATCAGGGTTAATCACGTGGAATCTTTTTGGAATTGCTCTGAGCAAACCATCCACGTTGCTGAGGATCTCACTCAGTGGCTGAGGCTGGCCTCCGCTTTGTGATCCTCCTGCCTCAGCCTCCCGAGCCTCTGGGATGACGGCGGATCTGTTCCTGGCGGAGGGACTCGCAAGAGCGGGCTCTCCTGTCCCTTCCGTTTCTTGAGCTAAAACAGCACGAGTCAATTCTTGGAGGACTCTTTCCAGCCATCTCCGCAACAGGGAAGAGGCGCACAGCTCTCTTATTTGCCATTGCAGGGCTGTGAGTGACAGGGCCAGGGAGCCGCATTGCAGGCGCCAAGCACCGCGGAGCCCGTGCGCATGGACACGGTGGCGCACGGCTGTCCTCCCAGAGGCTCGGGAGGCTGAGGCAGGAGGATCGCGAGTTCAAAGCCAGCCTCAGCCAAAGGGAGGCCCTGAGCAACTCAGGGAGACC
Organism: Callospermophilus lateralis; assembly: GCF_048772815.1. Taxonomy (NCBI): domain Eukaryota; kingdom Metazoa; phylum Chordata; class Mammalia; order Rodentia; family Sciuridae; genus Callospermophilus; species Callospermophilus lateralis. The sequence goes on along the minus strand of NC_135326.1, from coordinate 10,118,668 downwards.
CTGTCTCTGAATAAAATGCAAAATAGGGCTGGGGAGGGGGCTCAGGGGTCGAGTTGCCTTGTGAGACTCTCCCAGGTCGTTAAGAAGGTCTTCGCCCAAAGAGAGAAGATCATTTATTTCCTACAGCGTTTTTTCCCGCCCCCTGAAGCTCTCTATTCTATTCCGTTGGAAAGGGCATTTCAGCAAATGATGTATGAAATAGGGAAAAAGAAAAAAGAATATTATTTTCTGTATGGTTTTGCGATAAAGGGCATGGATAGGTTCAGAGCCGCTCTGCAGAGATGTGCAAAAAAGAGTCATTTTTCTTTAAAAAAAAAAAAAAAAATGATGGGTTTATGCTTCAGTTAAACTCTCGCATCCATTTGGCCGATTTTATGTGCTGATGATGGGCAGGGAGTGGCGTGGGTTCCCTGGTAAATAAAAGGTGCTTTTGTTCTTAAGAAGAAGCGGCTTCTGAGGCAGATTCAAAGAAATTTGGTACAAAAATCCAGTGGGGGGCCGGGTGTGGGTGGTGCAGGCCTCTAATCCTAGAGACTGGGGAGGCCGAGGCAGGAGGATCACAGATTGGAGGCCAGCCTCAGCAATTCAGGGAGACCCTGTCTCTAAATAAAATATTTAAAAAAGCTGGGGATGGGGCTCAGGGGTTAAGCACCCTTCGGTTCAGTCCCTGGTACAAACCAACAAATGTTGGCTGTCTAAGTCCTAGTTCCCTGGGACAGGGACCTGGTGTGGGGACAGGGTCTCTGCAGAGGTCGTTAGTGAAGGGTCCTGAGATGGGCTCCTCCTGGGTCAGGGGGCCCTGGTGCAATGGCCGTGTCCTCCCAAGAGACAGAGGAGGGACACAGGCACAGAGGAGGAGCCCCGTGGTCCGACCATCACCTTCAGTGCCCATCGCCAATTGTCCCAGAGCGGGGGCTTTTTGGGAAACTGATTCAGCATGAAGACCCCCTTCCCACCCGATTCTTGTCATAAAGTCAGAAAGATGTCAGAGCTGCCACTCAGAGTGACAGACAGGAGCGTATTGAAGAGGTGGAAAGGGGCAGGGGACACTCTCAAGGGACAGAGGGGTCCTCTCAGAGGGGACAGGGACAGCGTGCCCCTCCTGCACTCCGGTTTTATGGGGGTCCCAGGGAAGTCTCCAGAGAGCCCCGCCCAGGTCCCCTCCTGACTTTGAGGGACAGCAGGGTGACCTCTGACTCTCCAGTCCCCACGGCCATGGCCACTCTGGTCCCCCTGGCCCCTGCTGCCTGGTTCTCAGTGGAACCTGTTCCTGCAGATTTTAGGGTTGGAGGAAGGAGCCTCGTCCCCCTGGGTCCCGGGACCTGGTCTGCGTCAGGGTCCCACAAGTCCCCACTTCAGGGTCCCCTGGCTCCTCTCAGGGTGGTGATTTATTTCCTGCATTTCTTCCCGTGCCAAGGCCATGTCGCCCATGTGAGCTGGACCGTTCCCGGTTTGAGCTGCTGACCTGCAGCTTGCAAGGCGTCACTCCCTCGGCCCCCACTGTCCCCTCCCCAGGCTGGTGTTCAAAGGCTGTGCGCGCCAGAGTCCCACGCGGGTGTCCAGTCCCCGCGGCGTGGCCAAGGGCTGCCCAGGTCCGCGCGCAGGGCCGTGTGTGCGGGAGCTCGGGAGCGTCCTCTGCGGGTGCCCAGGTTGCGCACTCGTGCGCGGGCGAGGGCCCCTGGGCGTGCAAACGCGTGCAAGCCGAGTGTCGAGTGGCGCAGGCTCTGTCCCCCGCGGGCCCCTCTCCGGTCACCTGTGAAATCTGCATTTTATTGAGATACTATGCTCACTTCCATCTTATGACTGGACCACATGTCGCAGCCGCCACCTTCGTGGGGTCCCCAAAGGGCACCCCACCCTTCAGCCAAGTCTGATTGGAGTCAGCAAAAAGAACGACATCCAAAATTTGAAACTTAGCTCAGGTTTTATGGGAAAATAATTTTCTCTTTTAATTTATCTTAAAATACCTCTTGTCACCTCTCTCTTTGTTAGAAATATACTTTTTTTTTGGTGATTCTTGGAATTGAACCAATAGAACCTTATTTGGCGTCAATGGCACGTTCTGCCCCCCACTAGGTGGCGCCCCAACTGGCATGTGAGTCTGCCCATAGATCCACATACATACGTATTTTAATTAGAAATCCGTGATTTGGGGCACGTCTAGTGCTTTTCACCTTAAACCCCCACACGAACCAGGCAGAGTGGTGCACATCTGTAATCCCAGGAGGCCGAGGCAGGAGGGTGGGGAAGTTGGAGGCCAGCTTGGGCAACTTAGGGAGGCTCTCTGTCTGTAAACAAAAAATGAAAAGGGTTGGGGATGTAGCTCAGTGGTTGAAGGCCCCTGGGTTCGATCCCTGGTACCAATAAATAAATAAATAAAGTTAATTGAATCATCATTAAGTTAATTAAAAGTATGTAAAAAGGGCTGGGGATGAGGCTCAGCGGTCCAGTGCCCCTGAGTTCCTAACCCGGTACCTTCCCCGCAATGCAGTTGTTGGGTTGCTTGCTCATGTAACTGAATTTCCAGTGCATCCTCAGCATGTGATGAACATCTGACACCACGAGCCACTGTCCATGTGCGTGGCTTATCGTTCGATCTTATTCATGGTGTTACTCAAAAAGTGCGAGTTGGACATTTTGGTAAATGTCCAGTTGATCAATTTTTTTTTTTTTTTTTTTTTTTTTTTTTTTTTTTACATTAAGATTCTTGCCGCTCGTGTCCTAAGAAACCTTCCTGCTCCAAGTTGAAAGACCACTCGAAGGAAAGGGGACCTAGCTACAGAATACATAAAACAAGAGTGACAGATTTAGGGTCTGCTCTCCCTTGGAGTTATTTATCTGTTGGTTTGTTTATTTATTTAGGTTGATGGAGCCCAGGGGTGCGTAACCACTGAGCCCTACCCCCAGCCCTTTTTATTCTTTATTTTGAGACAAGGTCTGGGGGACCAGCCTCAGCAACAGCAAGGCCCTAAGCAACTCAGCGAGAGCTTAGGGATTCAAGTGGGGGCGTGGTCACTGCGGCACGTGGTTATGGTGGGGGCGTGGTTACTGAAGGGTGTGGCTGATGGCTAGGGCTCGGATTGGTGGAACCTGATTACAATGGGGCAGGTTGTGTTTGGGCGTGGTCACAGCAGGGGCGTGGCCATGATGGGGCGTGGTTACAGGGGCCTATTGGGGTGCTGCTATGGAGGGGGCGTGGTCACTGGCACGTGGTTATGGTGGGGGCGTGGCTTATGGCTAGGGCTGGGGTAAGCGGAACATGATTACAAGGAGGCAGGTTGTGGTGGGGCGTGGTCACAGCAGGGGCGTGGTCACAGGGGCCTATTGGAGGGGTGGTTAGGTGGGGGCGTGGCTACTTCAGGGCGTGGTTACTGCAGGGCGTGGTTATAGGGGGTGTAGTTACTGTGGGGCTGGTTATGGCGGGGCGTGGCCTCGAGGGAAACTGAGATGGGGCGTGGTCATGGGGGCGTGGTCCCAGTGGGCGTGGTTATGGGGCTGATTATAAGGGACTCAGTTACCGGGCGCTGTTATGGGGTCCCTCCTGAGACTGGGAGCTTCCCGTGTGTCCCCACACTTTTCTGACCATTCCTGTGGACTCTATCTGTTGCCTGACTGTTTAGAAAGCCTTGGTCCTAGAGACAAAGATTAAGATGGAGACATTCATTTAATTTAAAAAATTTCATTGTCCTAAAATTTTTCATTTTAAAGTTTTTTTTTTTGGGGGGGTGGTACCACGATAAATCCAGGAGTGCTTAAACAGAGCCACATCCCCAGTCCCTTTTTGTATTTTATTTTGAGACATGGTCTGTCTAAGTTGCTTACGGCCTCGCTAAGTTGCTGAGGCTGGCCTCTAACTTGCGATCCTTCCTCCTCAGCCTCCCGAGTCCCTGGGATTACAGGTGTGTGCCGCCGTGTCCGGCTGTCACTTGGATTTAAAGTCCAGAATTCAGAGGGGAAAGGGATGACAAAAGGGAATAAGTTAAAATGAATCTAACCCCATTTTCCTTTGTGCATGTAGGAATATCATCCATCCCAGGCTACAGCCGGACTGTCCTCTACCCTGTTTCTGTGCCTCATTTTGACCCAACCTCAAATAGTAATAATAATAATAATAAGAAGAAGAATAAGAATAAGAAGCAAGAGTGACAGGAACCTCCCTTTATGGAGACCTTCCGAACGCTTGATGTCTTTAGCTTTTATATTTAGGGCTGTCATTGACTTTGAGGCAAATCTCTGCCTAAATGTGGGGGAAAAATGTAGAAAGTTATTTTTTAAAATTATTATTTAAAAAATTCTGTTATTCTGTTGTTTCCCACTTGGAATTGCCTTGGATATTGTTGTTAAAAATCTCACTCCAGTCAGAGGGGCAGTTATCAAGAAGACAAACAACAGTACACGACAGGGACACAGCCACATCCATGTTTGTAGCAGCTCAACTCACAAGAGCTAAACTGGGGAACCAACCTAGGTGCCCTTCAGCAGATGAAAGGAGCAAGAAAATGTGGTATGGATATACAACGGAATATTACTCAGCCACGAAGAAGACCGAGATTATGACATTTGCAGGTAAATGGATGGAGCTGGAGACTATCATGCTAAGTGAAATAAGCCAATCCCAAAGAATCAAAACCTGAATGTTTTCTCTGATCTAATTCGCAATAAGGGGGCATCTTGGGAAGAACAGAGGTGCTTTGGATTAGGCAGAGGGGAGGGAAGGGAGGAGAGATATGGGGTAGGAAGGACAGTAGAATGAATGGGACATCATGACCCTGTGTGCATACATGACCACAGGACCAGGGTGATTCTGCACCACGTGCAACCAGAAGGAGGAGAAGTGACACTCTGTTTATTTAGAATGTGTCCAAGTGCCGTCCACCATCATGGAGAACTAATTACAATAAATTAAAAAAAAAAAGACATTGTTAATTTAAAAAAAAAAAAATCACGTAACGCACACATGTGCTTCTAATTCTGGGCTGTATTTCTGTCCATCAATGTCCCCGTCTTTCCTTAAACTTGCTGGGGCTGGTCGGTGTCCATATGGTCACTTGTGACTAAGTCTTAGAATCAAGTGGCACCGCGTCTAGTTCTGTTCTCTATCTAAGCTGCTTGGATAGTCTCGGTCCAAATCCAAACTGCATCTCAGGGCATCATCAGAGCCTGCTCACGTGGGGAGAGGAGGAAAGAAAAACCGACAATTCCCCCAGAGCATCGAGTGCTGTGCCCTCAGGCCGCAGGTCAAGAGAGGACGGTCATTCTCTCGCGCAAAGTGACTCTTTCAAGCCATAAACGGGGCTTGTCTCGGCTCTCGCTGGTGCTTCTCGTAAAATGATCTCAGAAACGGATTCTAAGAAATTCAGTGCATTTGCAAAATCTGTCCCTAAGTACTTCTTGCTTTATAGACTTGTGAATGGCATTTTTTTTTTTTTAAAAAAAGGAGAAAAATTCCAGACTTTTATTACTGGTAGAATTAAAATTTTAAAAAATGACCGCTGTCTCCTGTCACCTCCTAACTTTGCTGATGGCTCTTGGTGGCTTTGGGGTGGACATCCCGAGGGTTCTCCATGGGGGAAGAAAAAGACTGTTTGGGTTTTTCCTTCCTAGATGAGCCGTGTCTGCCCTTCCTGTCGGGTCTTTGCTCTGCCTGGATCATCAGCTGCTATTTCCCATTTCGAATCATCGCAAAAGGGACTTGCCCCCCAAATGCATTCAAATAATCAGGGTCAAGGGATCAGACAAATCTCCATGGACTGATTTAGGGTTGAGAAAAACCAAAGTGTCCGTTTTTGCTGGGCTGTGGTGGTGCTCGCCTGTCATCCCAGCAACTCGGGAGGCTGAGGCAGGAGGATCACAAGTTGGAGGCCAGCCTCCGCCACTCAGTGAGACCCTGTCTCAAAATAAAAAAATAGAAATAAAAGTGACTGAGAATGGGCTCAATGGTAGAGCGCCCCCAGGTTCCTTCTCCAGTACCAAGAAGAAGAGGAAAAAAGAAGATATTATATTTCCTGAGCTCGAATTTTTTTGGCTCAACAGTTAGAATACTATACAGCAATGTGTAGAAGCTAGAAATGTGCGACTCCATGTGAAATTGCACACTGCATACAGGTATCGAAACACCGGGTCACCCCCCGTAAAGACATAGGATTTTTCTATATCTTAGTGCATCTTTGAAAATCAGTTAAAAAGTGTTCTAAGGAGGCGGAACACAACAACAAAAAAAATCAAACAAACCCCCAGGGCTGTTTGTGTGGATCCTGAATAATCTGCTTTAAAAATGAATTGCGGATCCTTTTGAGATCAATACGCATTTAAATACCAGACCGAGGAGAATTTTTATTTTTATTTTTCTCCTTGAAAGCAATGAGTTTGTCACTGGGGGGAATTCAAATAAATATGCTAAATCGTGTCAAAGGGGAGGGAAATTTGTAATCTATGTTAGATGCTCTTAAGGCATGAGTTTGATATTTCATGCTTTCGTATTTGCGATAATCCAATAAAGAAATGCATCTAAAGAATATCGCTTGGAGCTGGGCATCGTGGTTGCACGCCTGTCATCCCAGCGGTTTGGGAGGCTGAGGCAGGAGGATCGTGAGTTCACAGCCAGCCTCAGCCAAAGAGAGGCCCTAAGCAACTCAGGGAGACCCTGTGTCTAAATAAAGTGCAAAATAGGGCTGGGGACGGGGCTCAGGGGTCGAGTGTCCCTGAGTTGAATCCCTGGTACCAAAAAAATGAATTGCTAAGGGCCTCCCTAAGTTGCGGAGGCTGGCCCCCAACTTGCGATCCTCCTGCCTCAGCCTCCCCAGCTGCAGGGATTACAGGTGTGCGCCCCCGCGCCCCGGCAAGACTGACTTGTGGGACTCACCGACCCTCTCTGCAGTCTGTCGCCGTGGATGGGCTCTACGTGTGACTCTGAGCGTGCAACAGAGCCACTGTCGGCCTCCCAGGGTGGGGGAGCGGGTACCTCGCAGCCACACGCACACGTTTGGGGACAGTAGAGGGCGCTCTTGCCCCGCGGATGGTAGACGCTCTGTGGAGCTCTTTTCCGCCACTTGGAGCCAATAAAATATAAAAAATAACTAAATAAAAAATGCAAACAAACCGTGGCAGTTAGAAGAGCCGGGGGGGGGGGGCTCCTCCGGGGCGCCTGGCTCGCGTTCCGCATTGCGCGGTGCGCAGCGTGGGCACCCGGAGCGACGACTCGCCCAAGCCAGCGCCCTAATTAGGCAGGTTCAGCGGGGCGGGGGGGGTGGAAGTGGGGGGGCTTCAGGTCCCTTCCTTAGCTGCAGGGGTGAGGCCGACGGTGTTGGGGTTCATGCTGAGCCCCAACCAGGCCATGCAACCGAGGACATCAAAGTGCGGGGGTCCGTGCGCGTAGGGGAGAGGGGCACGCTTGGTCGGGCTCCCCAGCAACCAGGCAAAGCAGGGCCACCAGCTGCCAATCAGTATCTTTATGGCTCTGAATTTTCTGCACCAGAGCTCGTTTGCAGAGTAGATTCAGGAAGGCGCGCTCCTCGTTGTGCAAAGGAAACCAAAGTCTCCAATGCGCAACCCGAGCAACCGCGCAGGGAGACCCCCAGGCACCCCCAGGCACCCGGCGGGGCATTCTGGTGTACGTAGCCTGGTGTTGAGAACTGCACCAAGGCGCAGGCCATCTGGTGAACGGGGGCCGAAGGCGTTTCTGGGTTCTCTGGGTTTCTATCCACAGAATGGGTGGGGGATTCTTGAAACTCCTTTTTGTTTTTGCATTAGCAACATCACCAAACCACCAAGCCACATCTCCAGCTGGTTATTTAATGGCTTATTATTATTATTATTATTATTATTATTATTATTGTTTATATATTTTATTTAGAGACAGGTTCTCACTAAGTTGCTTAGGGTCTCACCAAGTTGCTAAGATTGGCCTCCAACTTGCAATCCTCCTGCCTCAGCCTCTGGAACTGCTGGGAAGACAGGTGTGGGCCACCGGGCCCGGCTTTGGAACAAACTTTTTTAAATGCATAAAATCCTGCCTGCTCGCACTGATCCGAGGTCTCTAACAGAAGTCAGACGGGTTGAAGCAGGAGGCGGAAAGCTAGTCACCAAGGAAGAGGGAATCAGGGGATCCGTAGAGACACTGCTTCACTCGGTCAGTGGGCTCTGGACTTGGGCTGCAGGCAGAGCATCTGTCCTTAGCGGTGAGGTCTGGACCTCTTGAGAAGTGGGCCGTCCTGCTTTGCACCTTGCAAGGAAAATAAAATAGCATTCAAAAGCAAAATTCGCAGGGTTCATGGTGGCGAAAGGCTGTTTAGACACGTCCAGTGATAACGGAGGGATTTATTTGGTTTCAATGAAAAGGAGACCCCCCTCCCTGGTCCTTGGATCCCCTGGAGAGTCAGGGCCAGAGGGTCACCGTCCTGCACATTCCTGTTTGATATCTCAGCTCTGTGAAGGCTCAGCTCAAAAAAAGCATCTGATTTTCCCTTCCAGGTATCTATCTTCAGCTCACGGTGTCCAAGGTTCGGTCCACGGTGGGTGGACTCCATGGCTCTGGCCCCAGGGGAGCAGAACAAGATGGCGGCAGGGCCTGGAGGAGGAGAGCAGCTCAGGACAGGGCACCAGGGGGCAGGGAGAGCTCTGTCACCAGGGACAGGACAGAGACCCCCAAGGCACAGCCCAGGGACCCCCTCCTCCAGCCACACCCCACCTGCTGCAGTCACCACCCAGTGAGTCCATCCAAGTGGATTAATCCAGTATTAGTCTACACCCAGTGAGTCCATCCAAGTGGATTAATCCACTATGAGTCTACACCCAGTGAGTCCATCCAAGTGGATTAATCCACTATGAGTCTACACCCAGTGAGTCCATCCAAGTGGATTAATCCACTATTAGTCTACACCCAGTGAGTCCATTCAAGTGGATTAATCCACTGATTGGGTTACACCTCTGGTGACACAGTTATCTCACCTGCGGACATTCTTGAATCGTGTCACATGTGAGCTTTGGGGGGACACCTTCTGTCTAAATAATAACATATTTTTTCATCAGTCATTCCCGTTCTTCACCTCATAGACTCTGCCCATGTCTCGTTTCCTTTCTGTCCATTATAGATTTGCTTATTCTGAATGTTTTATGTTAATAGAAGCCTGCGAAATACGGCCTTTTGGGTCTGATGTCTTGTACTAGGAAAATGTATTCAAGTTCCATCCACATCCATTGTACCACATTCACCCCTTTCCCCTTTTCATGACTGAGTAATATTCCATTGTATGAAGAGCCCCCCAGTGTATTTATCCATTTCCCTGTCGATGAACCTTTGACCTGCTTGTGTCATGTGGTCAGGGTGAATCATGCTGCTCTCTAGCAACGTGCCTTGTTTCTCAGTGTGGACTCCTACGGTTCATATCCTTCCATCGTACGGATTGTTCAGTATTAGACCCCAGATTCCAACGATGGGGATCTGCGTCAGATACAGGAGGAGAGTCTGGCCGCGCTGTGGAGGGACCTAACCCGGCATGATCCACGGCTGTTCCTTAAACTCTCTGAGAGACTCAAGGGAGGCCCATCTGGGACCCAAACCCTCATGCCCAACACAGCCCACGTTCTGTCACATGACGGGAGGATTCCAACGTGTCGGGGGACAGTACCAGAGCCCCCCTGGCCCGGTTCCCCTCCACACGGTCGCACACCTTCATCCCTCACCTACAAAACTCTTCCTCCCCATTTCATCCCGGCTCCCTGCATTCCCAAGGCACCCCTGGTTTCGAGTCCTCCCCTCCCGGGGTTGGAAGAGAGCAGTCCCCTGGCTGCTGGGTGACATTTTTCCTGGGACTGCTCTCCTCTGCCCAGACACTGCTGCAGGAGGGACGGCGGGGCACAGGGGCAGGCAGAGAAGGGCTTTGTATCTGCACATCAGCAAAATCAGCAAATGGGGTCACATTCTGTTGGGCCCAGGGCCCCTGGCGTCCCCCACCCCCGCGGAATCTGCGTGTCACAAGCCGTTGAGATTTTCCTCTGCTTCACAATTAACGTGACAGGATCCGCTGGCAGCTTAATTACTTTCTGCACCGGGGGGGAAGCGAGCCCGGCCCGCTCTTTAGCTCGGAGGGAAAACAGGTTTCAGAGCAAAGAGCACCAGCCCGAGAAGACAGTGACCTACTTTGAAGTCCTCATTAAGCCACCGCTGCGTGACTCGATGTGACAAAGGAACGGCCCACGTAAACCCAGGTGCCTGGAGACAAAATGACACAGCTGCTTTGGAACACGGTTTGGCGGATCCTCCAGATGCTAAACAGGGAGCGGGCCGTATGACCCGCAAATTCCACCCTTTCTGATCACCCCAGACAAATGAAAACATTATTCAAAAACACACAAAGGAAAACAAACAAAGAACCCACGTGGGTGTGAAAATCCGCAGCAGCATTTATCTTAGTGGCTAAAAAAGGTGGAAACAAACCCAACACCCAGCAAGTGGTGATGGATACACTATTTAAGGCCCAGTTGCACAAAGGAGTATCACGCAGCCATGAAAAAGCTCAGAGTGCATTAGTAATTGTTTTTTTTTCTGACAGTTCCTTGATGCAGTGGCACTTTGAAGCCCAACAAAAATGGATGCCTTCACTTCACAATGGATTAATCCACTGATGCACCACATGACAAGAACCTCTTGATCCTTCCTGCACCCTAATGTTCTTTACCAAGTCAGGTCTTTCTGCATCACTGAGATGGAGAACTAGCCTTTAAGTTTGGGATCTTTCCTTGTTTTCTGTTGCTATAACAAAACACCTGAGGCTCAGTATTTTGTACAGAGGTTTATTGAGCTCACGATTTTGGTGGCGGGAGATTCAAGCAGCGTAAAATCTGGCTGCCTTTCAATGTGTGTCCTGAACCTGTATATAGAGCTTTTTCTCCTAATTATTCTCCATCAATTGAATGTGAGGGCTGTTTGCAGAGCATTTATGCAGTATTAGTTTTATAAGTCACGTAGAGGTGTACGTGGGATGGTGAGCACAGGGCATATGCAGATACAACCTCATTTTTTATTTAAAGCACTGGACTTGGGTACCTGCAGGGGTGTTGGGTGTCTGTCACCAGCAAAATCATAAGATTCAGTTCCTGCAAAAATGGAGCTGTAACACTGCAGGATTTCAGGCTAGAAGACAAAACAGAAAACCAGTTGTTCCAAAGGAGCTTGGCATATTGGTGGCCAGTGGTGGGTGGAAAGCACATTGGCACCTGTTGGTTTGCTGAGGACCCAGAAATCTGGAATACAGTGGTTTGGCCATTTGGGGGCCAGCTGGGAGGCTTGGATGGGCCATCCACTCTCCGAGGTCAGTGCTGAGCTAGCCGATGTTTTCTGACCATCTGACTTTTCTCTCTGTCCAATGGTACTTCCCTTCTCGTGTGTTGGTGCCCAGCCTATATTTCACCTCCAAATTCACGGCGGCGTTGACTTTTGGAGAAGTCCACTTGCAAGAGCTGGAGAGGTCTGAGCCCAGGAGCAAGCGTTGCTGACCTCTGAGGAAGGAAACAAAATGGCGGCCAGAGAGCACATCCTGTGCCCCCTGGCTGGGAAGGAGGGCGCCACAGCTGTAGGAGCTGGGGAAGAAGGAAGGATTGGTGAGAACCGAGGGTCCAGATGAGGAAAAGATTCAGTGGTGTGACTTCTGGTGGTGCCCCATGGGATGGGACCTCACCACCAGGGGTGACCCATCTGGGATTGGACAGGCATGGAAGAAATCGCAGCCATGACTTGGCTTTGGATGGGCAATGATAAGGACCGACGATGTCCTCTGGAAAAATAAGGAGCAGCTAAGAGACTAAGAAGAGTTGATTGGCAGCCACCTGGGAAAATCCAGGATGTTCTTTGGTGACAAAGTCTCCTCTTCCTTCCCAGATGAAGGCAGAGAAAATGGGACCAACCTTAGGATCCAAGTGTCTACGCTTCCAAGAGGATAAATACCCATCAATGGTCATTTCTCAACCCCAGCTCAAACCATTGACTAGGGAACTCGGGATTCTGGTAAAGGGGGTGGAGATCTTTGAACGAATGTCTCCAGGGTCTTTCTGAACTTTCTCAACTTCCCCAAGGTGCCCGATCCTCCGGGAATTGCTGGAAGTCCTTCCGAGATCCATGACGACCCAGAGTTGCCTTCTCCAAAAGTTATCAGGGTCCCCAGCTCTCCTCTGACCTTCCGATTGAAAACGAGAGTTCGGGCTCAGTTGTTATAGCAGCGGGGATAGACTCATACGTGCACTTGGAATATTTTTCATGCAGATCAATATTGTCTATTTTTCCATCTTCTCTATCTATAAAAGGGCATTATTTGGGGATGTGTTCTCTCTTCTGTATTAGAATTGAAATTATTCCTCTCTGTGGAGCTCTTGTTGCATGAAAGACCCTCAACATGGATTTGTAATGACATCAAAGGACACCACCCAGCACAGGGTCTAGGCATTCAGAGGTGTTCTTTCAAGACAACGAGGGGATGTCTCTTTTCTTCAGAAATCCCCAGACCAAGCTCTGCAGTGTGTATCAAAGGATGCACATCTGCATCTGAATCCCCAAGGGAAGAACAAAGTAGTTGCTCCAAACACACCCGGCACGTTCTTCTGGCAAATTCCACCTGCCCTCGTAGGTTCTGGGCAACTTGAGACCCATGATTTCCTTGTTAGGGGAGTCTTTTCGCTCATTTTAAGATTTCCTTTCTCAAGGCCAGGTACAAGTTGGGGGTCTGAGCTCCATTTTGCAAAATGACCTTGGTGACCTCGGATTTCCTGAGAACTGACCCACAGAATAGCCAAAGTGTGAGGCATAATCACTGAAAACGGAAGCCATATTTGGGCTCATTTCCGATGAGCTAATTCGATTTCTTTTCTTTATAAAGTTACTCAGGCTCAGCTATTTCATTACAGTAATGAAAAGTGAACTCAAATACCCATTTATTCATGGTTAATTACATGTGACCCTTATGCAATTTTGGAATTTTGGAATCACATGTTCACGTCTGGATTATTCCAAACAATATTGACTGTGCCCAGTGATCCAACACTGGATTTTATTGGTCAAATCCACTCCCTGAAACACAGACAGGTGGATTCCCATTGGCTCTTCCATCACCAGGATGTGTCTTTCATAACGGGAAACGTGCTTGGCTTCTTTCTGGTGGCTTGTGACACTTTTCAAAATGGCGGGCGGGCAGGTACTTCTCAGACCCCTCGGTAAATGACATCAAACGTGTCCATAAAAGGTGTTCTTGCAAAACTGATCCAGACATTATGTTAAGAGGGAGGGGAAAATGAGTTTTGCTCATTCAGCTGGACTTCTGCTACTTCATGAATTATAGGAATTATGCAGATTGGATGATTCCATTTTCTTTTCTCTGAAGGACCAGTGAGGAGCTCCATTGATTCCATCCATCACCACTTTCTGGCCTCTTTCTTGTTCTCCTGCTAAGGAGGGATTTATCTTAAACTCGCATCTCCCATTACCCATACCATTGTCTCCTTGATTGATGGCCACTGAGACCATTAGGCACAAATGACATCCATCGGGGGCTGCCATATACATTCGCCTGTTTTTCTGCCTCACTTGTTCTTGGAGACACTTCTCTCTAGATTAATGGCTCCAGCCCCTCATTTCAATTATTTTTATTATGCCTGGCGACTGCTCTCTCCCATTAAAAATGAGAGTGTACAGTTCATTTAAGGATTCAATATTCCCGTTAAGCCGTCGTTCACACAATTTCTCCATTACCACTTCGCCACTCGTGGGGCTGCTTTGATTTATAGAAGTGCCAGCTGTTGGAACGCGGCCTCCGTCCTGGGAACCCGGTGGGCATCCTGGGGACTTTACCTCGCGACGCTTGATAACTACTAATGAAGTTTTCTCCACTTTGTTCAGCTACGTCCACTGTGGTGATCGGAAGAAATTCAAGGCAAAACTCTAAAATTGAATGCATTCCTAGAAGAATGGGGATTTTTCTTTTCTTCATATTGAAACTGATGGGAGCCACCTGCACATAATTGGAAACCCGTCCAATGGGTGCCATGATGGATGTTGACTCTATGAATTTGGACGTTAAATGGAGATCTATTTTCCTAAGAAGTTGGTGATGTTTGTTTTTCTTTTCCTCCTCAGGGGGTAATATTGGAATCAATGTAGCATCATTGCCAAAGTATTTATGGGGTGATATATGTGATTGTCACCTTGAGAGAGTCTTGGTTTCCTATCGTGAATGACAAATTTCACTAATATAACAAGGTAAAGCAACACCCGATTGTGAGCCCACAGTTCCTTGGATCAGAACTCCACAATGGCATCTGGGGAGCTTTTCTTTATGGTACCATGAGGATATAACCAAAATTCTCACCTGGTCTTCATATCTGCCTTTAAGCTGGTATTTGTCCATTTTCTGCTATCAAAATGACCCTGATGTTGTCGAGTATTTTACAAGGAAAATGAATTTATTTAGCTTAGAGTTTTGGAGACTGAATGTCCAAGACTGTGGGACTCCATCTGACTGGCATCTGGGATGAGCGTCCCCTGGCTGTGTCACAACATGGCGGATGGCATCATGGCAAGAACTTGTGGGGGTGGAAGACATCACATGGGAAATGTTGTGGTTGAGATGTGAGGTGTTCCTAACGAGCTCACATATGAGACAATGCAAGAAAGTTCAGAGGTAAAATGGTTGGATTATGAGAGGTGTAACCTACTCAGTGGATTAATCCACTTGGGTGGACTCAGTGGGTGGAGACTGCAGCAGGTGGAGTGTGGCTGGAGGAGGGGGTCCCTGGGCTGTCCCTTTGGGGTCTCTCTCCTGTCCCTGGTGACAGAGCTCTCTCTGCTCCCTGGTGCCCTGTCCTGAGCTGCTCTCCTCCTCTGGCCCCTTCTGCCATTTTGTTCTGCCTCCCCTTGGGCCAGAGCCATGGAGTCGGCCCGCCACGGACTGAACCTCTGAATCCATGAACTGAAATAAACGTTTCCTCCTGGAAGTTGCTCTTGCTGGGTATTTTGATCACAGGGACAAGGTGACTAAATGGGACTGGGTGGGGCAGAAGTCCGAGGGATCCAGAGGCCTGGCTTGCTTTTTTGTAATGACTTAATCTCATGGAAAGCAACTTGGGTTCTAACGGAAACACTACCAACAACCTAACCAACCACTTTCCACTGGGCTTCACCTCTCTTGAACATTCTGCCATTTCTCCACACTGGCGCACCAAGGACCCTAGGAACACTTCATAATCCTACAAATGACCTCAAAATCACAGTGATCCCACCTTCCAATCAAGAACAGCCACGAAATCCCGGCCATACTTCCAACTCCCGATTTCTTCAGCCTTGAGTCAGAGAAAACAGTCTGCCTTTCAATGCTCACAGCTCTCTTGTCCAATATCCTTGTGTTTAAGTCCTTAATTTGAGAACTTGACCTCTGCAAAACCCTTCTCCAGCAGCACCGAGACGGATGTCTGATTGAGGTCCTTGAAGAAGTTGTGTGTATATCAGGGGGCAGGGACCTTGGAGGAGAGCCATTTTAGAACCCTTCTTATCGAGGATCCTGGTTGTGAGGTTCCCCATTGATGCCAGAATCCACAGAGGCTCAAAACCCTCCCACAAAATGACCCAGTATTTGCAAATAAGAAGCATCGAGTGGTCCTTAATGGTCCTCAGAAACAATAGGAGAGAGAAGGAGAGGGAGAGAGAAAGAGGAGAGAGATTTGGGGGGGGGGGATTGAGATGTATTATGGCTGTTGACCACATGACTACGGAGCCTGAGAAGTATCACCCACATCTGCCAATCTTCCATCTGTGAGCTAACGTTCCCGGGAAGCTATGAATTTGAGATGAGTCCACAGCCATGAGAACCAGCAGATCTCATGCCTGAGGGGAAGAGAGGGTTCCTGTTCCACACTCAAGACAAAGTTAACAGGGTCCTCAATGGATTGGATGATGTCCACCCAGAGTGATGAGGGTGGATCTTCTGTGCTCTATTAATTAAAATCCTCGTCACTTCTGGAAACACACCCATAGGCACATCCAGAAATAGTGTTTTACCAGCTATTGGGGTATTTGTTAGGGTTTGGACCAGAAATGTTGCCCTAAAATCTCAGGTGGAGGAAACACAGTGGTGTCCAGAAATGAGAAGATTGGATTATGAGCTCTCTGACCTCATTATTGGGATAATCTACCTGATGGATTAATCCATTGGTAATTGAACAGACTGTTGGAAACTGAGATGAAATAGACCACTGGGGGTCTGACCTTTGGGATTTCATCTTGTTCCCGGATCCTTGACTGTTCTCTTTCTGATTCCCAGCTCCCAATACATAAGCATCTTTTCTCCACCATTCCCTTCCGCCATTTTGTTTTTCAACGAAACCAGCCAACCATGGACTGAGACCACTGAAACTGGAGCCCAAATAAACACTTCCTCTCTAAATTTATTTTGGTCACCATGTTGAAACACCGCCTAACACAGTATCTCCAAAGTCCATCAAATTCACACAAAAGATGAGTCCTCGCAAGGCTGAAAAAACCTTGTGACATTATTGGACAGCATCGCGATGACAACGGGACTCTTCTCTATCCCTGCGTTCTTGAAAGTCCTGTGCTATTTCTTGGTGACATGTTGAATCCTGTCTCACTTGACTGCAGGTTCATCCTCATCCTTCTCGGTGTACTAAATCATGAAGGAAATTCTCTTCCGTTTTCAACATAGCCACATCTGTCAAGATACGGCAGAATATTTTTAAAATTATTTTTTTACCAATAAGCCATTTGTAATGGAAATACTTCTGTAGTGTCGATGAATATGCAGGGAGGATGGTATTTAATTATCCATTATCACAAAACTCTGTGACACAGCTGGAGGTCTGCCGAGGAACCCCAGGAGCAATTCATTTTGAGTGCCATACTTTGACGGCCTCTTCCCATTTCTCTGTAAATTACATTCCGAACAGGACCGCAAATATTCTGCTACCAATGAAGTCCGTGGAAAAACATAAATTTGCAAAAGGGTTGGCTAATCTTATTTTGGCTTCATGAAATATATATATATATATTTTTGCTGGGATGAATGATGAAGGGTGTCATGCTTTAGCATCATGTTCTACTAGATTTAGACTTCTTTTTTTTTTTTTGGTGAGCCATAAAAAGAGGAAATTATGATTCTATCATGCAGATATGGCCCCTAATTCATTCATGCATCTACCAATAAAACGTTTTTGAGTCGAGGTGGTAAATTTTTTAGCACCGTTAGAGTGACATGAAATAATGAGAAGTCTATGAAAAGTTGACGTATAATAAAGGTAGAGAGAGAGAGAGAGAGAGAGAGAGAGAGAGAGAGAGCGCATTTCCATTCTGCACTTCATACTTACAACCAGGAGAGACACAGATGGATAAAACATTTATTTTTTTTTTAACTTAACGGAAGAAGGTTTAACAAATTCAACAAACCTTGGCGAATACTCAGAAATTCAATCACGCACACTGTCTTTATCCATATCGAATGACTTGACCATTAAAAATTTAGTACAATAATTCCCCTTATTCATTAGGTTGTATGTTCCAAGATCCCCAGTGCATCCCTGGGGCCATATGCATACCTTGTGATTCATACAATGATAAAGTTTTACTTGTAAATTGGACACACTGGGAGATTAGGAACAACAATAAAATAGAATTATTTTACCAATATACTGCAGTAAACGTTATGTAAATGTAGGTCTCTCTCTCTCTCTCTGAAAATACTTATTGTACTACTTCTTGCTGTGATGGAAGCATGTTATTTATTCCTACTGGAAATTCTAGCATCACTAGCATTGAATTTGGAACCATTATTAGATAATATAGGGTTATTTGAATGTATACACTGAGGTACCAATAGCAGTTGTTCAGATAGATGAGAAAGCTACTAAATGATTAATGGGAGGGTAGCTTATACTCCAAGGATACACTGGAAAAAGTAATGATTCTTGTCTCAGGAGTCATGGAGAAAAATCTAGGATTTTTTTTTCCATGTCAACTGAAAATTTATACAACTTATAATTTCAAATAGTTTATTTAATGAAATTTTCCATTTAATATTTTGGAGCTTAATTGACACTGAGTAATGGAAAGTGCAGAAAGCAAAACTATAGATAAGAGGAAGCTATTTTATGATAAAATGACTTTTTAACTTTGGAAATTTGTTTTTTTTTTATCTTCAATTTTTCTTTCGGGATGAAAGCTGCAAAAGAGAAACACAAATAGAGTTGGGGGTGTGGATTAGTGGTGGAGAACTTGCTTAGCATGCAATAGGTCCTACTTTTGAGCCCCAGAACTGTAAACTAGACCAACAACAAGATAAAAAATACTAATAAATGAAAAATAAGAACACTAAAATAAATATATTTGATTCAGATTTCTTAAACAGTTTGGGTTTTCAAGAGTTAATTCATGATTTTTTAGATTATACCTTGTCCCCAAAAGAGACATTTAAATATTAGATTAGTGAATGTTGTTGTTGAGACATGAGGTGACTCTGGAAAGCCCTTGTGTGAGACAGTGTGAGTATGTTCAGCGGTGGAAGGATTGGGTTATGAGAGGTGTAGACTCATAGTGGATTAATCCACTTGGATGGACTCACTGGGTGTAGACTAATAGTGGATTAATCCACTTGGATGGACTCACTGGGTGGTGACTGCAGCAGGTGGGGTGTGGCTGGAGGAGGGGGTCCCTGGGCTGTGCCTTGGGGGTCTCTGTCCTGTCCCTGGTGACAGAGCTCTCTCTGCTCCCTGGTGCCCTGTCCTGAGCTGCTCTCCTCCTCCAGGCCCTGCCGCCATCTTGTTCTGCTCCCCTTGGGCCAGAGCCATGGAGTCGGCCACCAGAGACTTGAACCTTGAACACCATGAGCCCCAAGTCAACTTCTCTTCTTCTAAAAGCTCATGTGTGAGACACTACAAGAATGTTCAGAGGGGAAACGAGTGGGTAGGCAGAGGTGTAGACTAATAGTGGATTAATCCACTTGGATGGACTCACTGGGTGGTGACTGCAGCAGGTGGGGTGTGGCTGGAGGAGGGGTCCCTGGGCTGTGCCTTGGGGGTCTCTGTCCTGTCCCTGGTGACAGAGCTCTCTCTGCCCCCTGGTGCCCTGTCCTGAGCTGCTCTCCTCCTCCAGGCCCTGCCGCCATCTTGTTCTGCTCCCCTTGGGCCAGAGCCATGGAGTCGGCCACCAGGGACTGGACCTCGGACACCGTGAGCTAAAATATCCCTTTCCTTCTCTAAGTTGTATTTCTCAGGTATTTTATCACAGCCACAATAAGTCGACTAGCATCCGGAGGGACGTGTGTCTTTGCCACCCAATGCCAAGGCTCCCGCCACCTCCCAGAGCCACCAAAGCCACCACAGCCCTGCCCACAAGGTGGTCTCACAGCTCTGACTTTCACGTCCCTGAGAAAATAGTTGCTCTTGTCCTCAGTCTCCCCAAAGTTGGTCCTTCGTCGAGGCCACCACAGGGCGCCGAGTCGGGGAGAGTCTCCTACAGGCTTTGCTCTCTCCTTCAGGCCACTGAGATTCTGCAGCTGACCTTGGTGGGAAGCCATGGAGGAGAGGGTTTGCTGATCCCACGCACAGCGCCCGAGGCTCCTGGCAGATGCTGTGCTGTTTAAACCAGGACCTGGAAAAGCACTTGGCAAACAGTGAAGTCTCCTCCAGAGGCGAGTGACATCTTTTCTACCCCGAGGCCAGTGGACAGCTTCTCCATTCTGGGGTGACGCGTATGGACCAGTCATCCCAGCAGCTCGGGAGGCTGAGGCAGGAGGATCACAAGTAGGAGGCCAGCCTCAGCCAGAGCAAGGGGCTGAGCAACTCAGGGAGACCCTGTCTCTAAATAAAATGCAAAATAGGGCTGGAGACGGGGCTCGGGGGTCGAGTGCCCCTGAGTTCAGTCCCTGGTACCAAAAAAAATTGGTATCAATGCTAATTTAAAAAATCTCAGAAGTGATACCTACACTTAAAAATATCCGTCTCTGTGTGCATGCATCAGTGTGTGAGTGTGTGTGTGTGTGTGAGACTCACCCCCAGCGAGCTGCCTCTTCCTCCCGTTATAATTATGATCAGGGGAAAGTCGAACCCTCATTTAATGCCTGGCTTGCTGTGTAAATTGTTTTCGCCCAGAGTCCGGCCTGACCTCCTGCGGCTCTCCTCCCGGCCACTTCCATCCCGCCCCTTTGGGAAGCCACTAGGGAGCCTCGGTCACACCTTGGAAATCTGGAAATGCACAGATGTCAACCTGCCGTCCTCCCGGAGCCCCTTTCCAAGGACGTGGGAGCTCACCGTCCCCTGGGAAGAGGACAGAGCCATCTGGGGACTCCATTCTTGGAGCTCTCGGTTGGACCAGGCTCACGATTTCTGCCCCTTTTGACTTTTAAAATATATTTTTAAAAATATATTTTGTTTTTGATGGACATCTCAGAGGAGGACATGTCTATGTGGGGCTCCTGGTGGCCGACTCCATGGCTCCGGCCCAAGGGGAGCAGAACAAAATGGCGGCAGGGCCTGGAGGAGGAAAATTTCACTAGAGCCTCAGTATGTTGCTGAGGCTGCCCTCAAACCTGCCATCCTCCTGCCTCCGCTGCCCGAGACGCTGAGATGACGGGTGACTGCCACCACGCTTGGTTTATTATTATGTGTTTTATTTGTTTGTTGTTTTGAGTCAAGTAAATTCAAAGAAATGTTGGGCACAGGAGCCCGCCCCTGTCATCCCAGCAGCTCAGGAGGCTGAGGCAGGAGGATCGTAAGTTGCAGGGCAACCTCTGGAATGGAGCGAGGCCCCAGGTAACTTAGCAAGACTCTGTCTCTAAGTAAAAAACTACAAAAGAGGCTGGGGCTAGGGCTCAGGGGTTCAGCGCCCCTCTGGCTGCTACCTGTAGTACCCCCTGCCCCCCAAATAACTGAAATGTGGGGTTCTGAGGTGGTGCAAACTACCGACTCTCCGGTGCTTGCGGGGGACTGGACAGGTGATAAAACTTCTTTGAATTGGCAAATAGAAAATCAGTTCTGTCCACTGCGAAAAATATCTGCCCCTTTTTAGGAGCAGCTCAGCATCGAGACAGGGTCTCCCTCAGTTGCTGAGGCTGGCCTCCAACTTGCAATCCTCCTGCCTCAGTCCACCAAGCCCACCAAGGGCAGGCAAGGCTGACCTTTGTACTCGTTTGGGCAACAGGAAGGAGGTGGATGTCCCCTGCCTCGTTGGAGAGCTTTGATTGACAGATGTGAGGGAATCGGGTGCATGCACCTTCCGGGGTCCCCCTTGCAGGCACGGAGATATTTGCAGGCGGTTTCAAAGGCTGTCCCTGATTGCCGGGGTCCCCCTGGTCAGGAAGCTTTTGGACTTAGAGGTCTGGGGTCCCCCGGAGCTCAGAGCAATGCAGAATCCTTCCCTTCGGTGGCTTTGAAAGATGGGCGGGGTGCGTCTCTCTGCAGAAGAAGGCAGCCAGCTTGGGAGGTGGGTTTGCCTTCAAGATTCCCACCAGCAAACTGTTGGCCGTGAGTCAACTTCAGCACCGCAAGATCCTCGGGGCCTGGGGAATGCGGAGATCATGCAGGATCTGGGGCAGACCTGGTGAGGAACTGCCCCTTGTCAACGTGCCCATGAGATCAGGCCACCAAGAGAAGCGGCGAAAGAATTGGAATTTCCTGAATGCATTTTGCAAAGAGTAGGAAGGTGGCGGGTCACAGAAGGGACAGTTTGCTCCATGCTCATATGCAAAACCTGAGACGTATACTCTTCTCTACGGCAAAGGAGAGAACAGATCCAAATGCACGACACTATCTTGTGTTTTCCAAGATATTATGACCTATACAGGTTTAGGACTTTTATGCCGTGGTGCCGTGTTTGTTGGACGATGTTCGACGGCTATGCTGAGGTGCATTAGCAAAAGTGATGCAAAAAAGCCACTCACGGCCAGACATGGTGATGCAGATCTGTCATCCTAGTAGCTCAGAGGCTGAGGCGGGAGGATCGGAAGTCGGAGGCCAGCCTCAGCAACTTAGCAAGATTGTGTCTCAGAAAAAAAAGAAAAAATGGCCCTTGGGGACATTGCAGAAGCTGATGAATCTGCTTAGGTTGGATCTACTTTGCATAGATTTGTCTTAATGCACTTGCAAGTTATTATCGTTAAGTAGCATCATTTACATATGTACATATTTATGAACCGGTCATGTACATATTCTATATTGACACATATGTGCATTCTATATCGATATATATGTTTCAGTGTGTTTGACACATTTTCTATCACGTGTTACTAAAGTTCTCACTTGTTATAACGTCTCCTGCGCAGAATCATCCTATGTTCTGTGAGCTTCTATTCCACATGGTTTTTATCGTATTTTGCATACATTTATTTTTACGTTATATAGTATTGTACATTATCAGGTGGATATCATTTAGGGGGGAATTAATTTTTTTAGCTTATTTTTTTAAGAGCTCAATTGATATTTTTAGCTCGTTTTATGAGCTCAATTGATACATTTTAGTTCATATTTTACAATTTTAGTCTATATCTTATGAGCTCATCCTATATTCTCAGCTCATTTTTGATGCATTATAATTGCAGATAGTAGTGGGGTTCTTTGTGACATATTTCTTCGGGCACACAGCATAATTGGGATAATTTAATACCCTAGAACCTCTGTTCATCTTTTCCCCACGGTTTCTGATCTCACATCCAAGATCAGTGATTTAAAAAAAAAATTGTTGAATGGAATTATAATACCACATGACAACGTTAGGTGGTTATATATTATATTATTTAATCATTTTGTAGTATATAATATTTATGTATTATTCACTGGAAATATATTTTTCAAGTTTTCATTTTATTATCAGGGAATGGAATTATACTACCATGTCATAATATTTTTTGGGGTTGCATAGTATATCATTTAACCATTTGTAGTATTAGCATCTATGTATTTTGTACCAAAAATGTGTGTTTTGTTATTATTTTGTTTTTGTTATTATTTTATGTTACCCTCGTATGATCTCCTACGAGATCATCTTGCTAAGCCACGTGCATAGTCCCTCCCTAGTTCTAGATATAAAATGCCCTTTTAATCAATTTAGCCTTATCTGCAACCACGATTCTACCTGGGTGTCATTATAATGGATGACAAGGTCCAGAGAGGCTGATAAAATAACCAAAGGTCACACAGCTGGGCTGCCCTGAAAGCCAGTCAACTTTCGAGAGTAGACTTTTTTGTTTAAGATTTGCTCTCAGTCATTTTATTTTTAAAAACAGGATGGATTTACTGCTTCACCTTACCAAATATACCTAGTAAAATCTGATATGATCTGGTGTCCCAACAGCAGGGGAGAAGCCATGGACACTATTAACTGACAATAATGAGGCTCGTCCCTCAAATCTGCACCGTCATTTCACCTTTACAGCGACCTCTCCCAAGGAGTTCAGAATTTGGTTCACACAACGAATTCTGGGAGGCAGAGAGAGCAGGATCCAAGAAAATCCAGTGTCTCAGAGGCTTAGCCTGTCCCACGTGGCCACTGTCTTGCAGGATCATTAATGATGCAACTTATTTTTGTGTACCCCCATGGGTTCCAGTGGGAGTTGATCTGTTAGCTGATATGGCTACTGAATGCGTAACGGGAGGGTAGCATATACACCATGGATACACTGGGCAAAGTACTGTGGGCTCACAAATGCCATCCAATACTCTGTTGCGATGCTGGGGAAATATTCACATTCAAAAATTGTAGAACGGGGTAGAGTCGGTGTACGCAGAGGACGTCAAAAAAAAAAAAGTATCTAAATAAAAAAATGTGCATTTCAAAAAATAATAAATACAAAAAAAATAGCCCAGTATCTCAGGAGTCTAGTGAAATGGTCCAGGTTAATAAAAAATATTCTTGACACTTGGCATTTTTCTAAAAAGGGAGCTTGTAAATGCAAACACCTTGGGATGATGGTTGGTTCTGTTTCCCCATTAAGAGCTGTTCTTTGCACAAGGAGTGAAAACACCTTGGATAAAATGTGCATTTCTAGCCCACGTGTGTTTCCAGGGCAAGGAAACAGAGCACACAAGGAGCTAGTGTTCCCTCTCAGTGGGTTGTGCACCTGCAAACTCAGACAGCCCTGGATCGAAATGTAAAAAAAAAAATTGCATCTGCATCGAACATGCCTTTTCCCCCTGAATAAATACAGCCTAACAGCCATTTGCATAATATTCACGTTGCATTAAGTGTTTTAAGTTCTCTGTGGGCGATTTAAAGTATACAGAGGCTGTGAATAGGGTCTCAGCAATTATTATGCCATTACAGTATACGGGACGTGAGTCCCTGCGGATCTGGGTATCCATGGAGGATCCTGGCACCCACCATGTTGTAGTCTGCTGTGACCAAAAGACCCGACAGGAGCAATGATAGAGGAGGAAAAGTCTATTTGGGCTCACGGTGTCCGAGGTCCAGTCCCTGGTGGCCGACTCCATGGCTCTGGCCCAAGATGAGGCAGAACAAAATGGCGGCAGGGCCTGGAGGAGGAGAGCAGCTCAGGACAGGGCACCAGGGAGCAGAGAGAGCTCTGTCACCAGGGACAGGACAGAGACCCCCAAGGCACAGCCCAGGGACCCCCTCCTCCAGCCACACCCCACCTGCTGCAGCCACCACCCAGTGAGTCCATCCAAGTGGATTAATCCACTTCTAGTCTACACCCAGTGAGTCCATCCAAGTGGATTAATCCACTTACTGGTCTACACCTCTCAGAATGCAATCATTTCACCTCTGAACTTTATTGCTTTGTCCCCACAGATCTTTTGAGGGACATGTCTTACCCAAACCCTAACAAATGCCCCCAAGGACCTGTAGGTGGGTTTTCCCAAGCCGCATGAAGACAAGGGCGTTAAAATCACGGGGGTCATTAGGTTCCTGTCATAAACTTTTGCAAACCAGGTGGTTTTATTGCTGCATTTCCCCGGTGGCTCTTCTGAATCGGATGCGATGGAAGTTCTTGGTCATAATTTTTGTGCAAAGGGACGGATTCACTCTGCAGGAATCCAGCAGAGGGCAGGGTCCCTCGACCCCCGAGCCCCGTCCCCAGCCCTATTTTGCATTTTAAATAGAGACAGGGTCTCCCTGAGTTGCTTAGGGCCTCCCTTTGGCTGAGGCTGGCTTTGAACTCGAGATCCTCCTGCCTCAGCCTCCGGAGCCTCTGGGAGGACAGGCGTGAGCCGCCAATCCTGGCTCTTCTGACGATTTCTACCGACTTGTGGGGCTCCCAACAGACCAGGCGTGGAATTAACGAGCATCAGAAGCAGTTCCTGGGGATCTCATCGTTTGTAGGACTCTGGGCTCAGGTGGGTCTTAAGTGCACGTAGAGACAGATTTAGTTCAGATGGATTTAGAGGCACCCGTCCATGTGCCAAGGGAGGACCGCTCCTCGGCCACCTGCCGTCCCAAGCTCTTTCCTGAATGAGATGTGACTTTGGGCCTCTGCGGGGCTTGGGGACAGCGACTGTGGGACATTCCGGGGAGTCTTGAACGTCTTCCTCCGACTTTTAATGGGACACAAACTGGCACAATGTCTCCTAAAGCATCGAGCTTGGGAGTGGCCAGGGTTTCCCCAAAGGCCACAGGGTAATGAGAAATACTGCTCCAAGCCTCACCATGAACTTCAGGAGGATAAAAGGAAATATGGTACCTGCAAGGGATCAGCTGTCGGCTCCGTCCTGGGAATGCTACGCGCCCCTGAAAAAGGGCGTCTGGGATCAGGCAGGTGGTCTGCAGCCTCAGGAAGGTGCAGGGAGAAGCCGCGTGCCTGTCCCCCCGGGTCCCTGGGAGCAGCTCAGGGCCTGACCTTCTCTGAGGATGGGGCTGAGGGGTCGAGCGCCCCAGAGTTCAATCCCTGGTACCCGCCACAAAAAGGATGCAGCCGTGGGTTGGAGACTTGCAGCTGACGACCGTCTTGAAGTCCATTTGCTGACATCTGAAGCATTAAATTAATTTCGCTGCAGTCGATCCTGCAGGCTCCTGGCGCCTCATTGGGATTCAATGAGGACAGCGTCTGGCCAGGGCATCGGGCCCCCCACAGTCCTCCTGCACGGTGTGTCCCCTGATTTCTCTCCCACGGACCCCAATCTGACTCGGCACCAGGTGGGCCCATGCATGCCCGGGTTCAAGGTGCAGCGACTGCCTTTGGACACTTGGGTCTGACCCTGTGAACCTGCCTGGGCGGGTTGGTATCAGACAGGACAGAGAAGGGGGCTGCCCGGGAACGGGAGCCACATTTATTCCAAAACTTCTCAAATATATATATATATATTTTTTCCCCTGGTAGGCAGCATGATTCTGCAGATTTTTTTCTTTTAAAAGAAGCGAAACCAAATAGCGCAGTTCTGTTTTCCGCAGGGAGAGCGAAGTTGAGAACGAGTTCATAAAAACCTGACTTTGGGTAAAGACAGTGAGTGAGTCCTCATTAGCCTTTCCCAGAAAATTAAAAGGAATTTTAATGCAGATGCCACAGAGAGACGGAATATTTTGTATATATTACAGACTGTGGGCTGTTCACGTCTCCCAGGGAGCGTCCCTTTACATTAAAAGGCAGAGAAAAAAAAATTTAAAAAAAAGCTGAGAATTCAAGAAAATAATGGCTGGGCTGCCTCCGCAGCCACATAAAAGGAGAAGTCTATTATCAGGGTGTGCCCTTCCACCAGAGGGACTTGGGCCGCTCTCCTGCAGCGGTTTTTTTTTCCTTGTAAAAATGGAATTTGCAGTTTCTTGCTCAAGTAACTCTATGCCACCACCACATCCCCCCTCCAAAATAGAAGCTCCTGCTTTGTACCTTGGGGTGTGTCGTCGGCTACCTGGGATTCTGAATGGCTTAAAAGTGTTTTTTAATGTTGTTATTGGAGTTGGAGGATGGGTTCTTGCAGTTTTTATATAATTGGTAAGCACATATGTGTATGTTTAAAATACGCCATCACGCATAATTAATAATTATGATATATAATTAAAAAAAATGGAGCTTTGGAATGCGTAGCTTTGGAGTGAAACCGTCACAACATGAACGATGTCTGATAATTGTTGGAATTTCACAGATGTTCGCAAGGCTAAGCGGGCTGCAGAGTCATTCCACATAACGGCATCATGCAATGATTATTTAATAGTATTTAATAGGAGGAAATAGTTGGTATGTCGTGGATGGCCATCATTACATTAGGCTCATTGTCCTGTTCTTCCTGCCCCTCACCCTCCCGTCCCTTCACTCCCCTCTGCCTGATCCAAAGCCCCTGGAGTCTTCCCTAGCTCCCTGGCAACAGGTGCCAACCTGCGGCTGGACGGCGGGCGTCACTACCGGTGGGTGGCGCACAGAGGGGCCTGGGCACAAGTACCCATGGAGGGGCTAACTGCAGACCAGAAAAGAGGCCTTTGCAGGAACCTAATGGACACAGACCTCCATCATCCAGCTGTGTCACCCAGCTACCTGCTAGAGTAGGTATGTAGGCATCTGTCTGTCTGTCTGTCATCCATCGAGGTAGGTCTGTCTGTCCATCCATGCACCCTTCCACCCTTCTGTCCATCTGTCATTTAACAACTAGCTGTTTGTCATCTGTCTACCAACCTGTCTATCATCTATCTATCTATTATCTACCAATTCTGTCTGTCTATCTGTCATCTACCCATTCTGTCTATCTTCTATCATCTCTCCATCCTATCTATCTATCTATCTATCCATCCTGTCTGTCCATCTATCTCTCTGTCATCTACCCATTCTGTCTATCCATCTGTCAGTCATCTATCTGTCATCTATCTATCTTCTATCATCTATCCATCCTGTCCATCTATCTGTCATCTATCAATTCTATCATCTATCTATCTATCTATCGTCTATCATCTACCCATTCTGTCTGTCCATCTATCTCTCTGCCATCTACCCATCCTGTCTGTCCAGGGGGCTCTCACACCCTGGGTGGGGCTGCTCCTGGCTCCTGGTGTGTGGGGCCCAGAGAGGCTGCTCCAGCTCCTGCAGCGCACAGCACAGCCCACCCCAGAGCGCCCCCAGTCCCAGAGGCCCCCAGTGCCCAGGAGACCTGCAGGACAGAGTCTCTGTCCATCATCCGTCTGCAACTTCTCCTTCCCGTCTCTCCACACCGTCTGTCTGTCTGTGACAGGTGTCCATCGCTGTCCATCGCCCTCTCCTTGTTCATAGTGACTGATGTGGATCTGCGGCGTCTGCTCGGGGGTCTTGGAGCCTGGGAAGCCCATCCTCTGCCCTCTGCACGCTGGACACTCAGCGTTGACCCTGTCCCGGGGCCGAGACCCCATACGGCCAGGGCTGGGGGGCAGCTGCAGGTGACCTGTGCAGCCCGAGGCTTGATTTGTTCCCGATTTACACGACGACGTGGGGTGGTGTCCCCCTGGAGTGAGACTGCAGTGAGGGGCCATCCGCCCAGGGCCGCCTGGAGCCCAGGAGCTGGAGAGGCAGGAGGAGCCCCCTGGAGCCCTGGAGGGAGCTCAGCCGGGGACCCTGGTCTCCGCCCTCTGGAGTGACCGGTGACTCTTGGCAACAGCCTGCGGTTCCTTGTCTGCAGGGCTCCTACCTCCTGAGCTCAGATCTTGGCCCACGGCCTCCACCCCGCGGCATCTGCCGACAGAGAAACTGGAGGCCACTCACCGCCATTGCCTGGTCACTTTCACCAGGACATAGGCACCTGGGTCCCTGCCTGGTGTCCCTGGGGTCCCTGGACTATGGGGGCACCTGAGCCTCTCCCTTTGCCCCCCAGGGTCCCCACGCAGCTCATTCAGCCCCGTGGGCTCAGCCAGGCTGGCCTCCCTCTCCAGCCTCCTTCCCTCTGCAGCCTCCCTCCCTCTGCAGCCGGTTTGCAGAGCCCCTGGGAAGCCTCACCCCGTGCAGCAGCCTGAACGGGGCCTTTGTTTGTGGCAGACTGACTTCTTTCTTCTTCCTCCCAAGCCCTGGAGTCGGATTTCAAAGGGGAGATTAGCTTGTGTTCAGCCTCTGAGCGGAGTGAATCGCTCCTGTCCTGTTTCCACGGAGTCCAGCGTCCCCCACTATTATTCCCCCGAGGGCTCCTTTGTTGCCGGGGCACATTCCATCTCCCCAGCTGCCCTGTCCCGGCCTATTGTGCAATTCAAAAACTCGCTTTGGAGCCCCTGGATCTGGCTGGGAGAGATGGACAGCTTTGGAAATTGGGCGGCTGTCAGGCAGCTGTGCATCAGGGCGAGAGAGAAAACGGTCTGGAGTTCATGCACCAGGGGAGGGCAGGAGCCAGGGCTGGGGGACCAAGAAGGGTTCACGTTTGTGACCAGGGTGCAAAGCATGTTTAGGGTACCAACCCGAGAGAGAGCCGCTCAGAACACTAGGTAGAGCGTGCCGTGTGCAAAACACATCCATTAAAAGACACTCATCAGCAGTGGCTTCTAAGGCAAAGCAAGGGACATTTTTTTTTTCCGGTGGAAAAAAATGATTTCTATTTATTACTACTTCTTGGAATATTTGTTTAGTGATAGACAGACACAATATCTTTATTTTGTTCATTTTCGTGTGGTGCTGAGGACGAAACCCGGGGCTCACACGTGCTAAGCGAGCTCTCTGCCACTCAGCCCCAGCCTCAGCCCCTCCTATACATCCTTGGCGATTTTCTTTGGTGAGCCGCCCTTGCTGTGAGTCATAGAATAAAAGACACGCATGAAACTTTGTGGGTGAAAGGAGATTCACAACACGCAGCAGATGGTTTTCTACAAGTTGCAAAGAGGAATGTAGGTAGCAGATCATCAACCATTTCTTTTAAAGAACTGAAAACGTACCTTGGCTGCTGTGTTGAGGTTCAACTTCTGAGATTGGTTTGTTTGAAAGAAAAAGAGCAAAAATCCCCGACAAAAAAATACGGGAAAGCCACGGCCTGAAGACTATATTGTAAATATGGAATAAAAAAATGGGCTCCTTTCTTATTTATGATTGCGCAGAGCCCTCAACGTCTGTGAGTCCTGAGTTCAGGGATATTGACAGCAAATATTCACACGTACAAAAATTGCATTTGTGCTAATGCACAATTTTTTTTTTCGTTACTGGAGATTGAACCCAGGGGTGCTTAACCACTGAGCCACATCCCCAGCCCTTTTTATTACGATTATTATTTTTTATTTAGAGTCAGGATCTTGCTGACTTGCTAGAGGTCTTGCTAAGTTGCTGAGGCTGGCCTCCAACTTTCAATCCTCCTGCCTCAGCCTCCTGAGTCACTGGGATCCCAGGCAAGCCCCTTCATACCCAGTCTTAAGGGTTTGATTGATGCCCATCAATCAAGAAATTAAGTAGGTTCAAATTGAGCCGTCTTTGACTCCTCTCGCTGAGATGAATCCTTTGGGGGTATATTTATTTTATCTATTTATATGTTTGTATATTGCTGGGGGCTGGAACATGGTATGGAAATGCCCATGTGTCATTAAGTTTCCAACTAAAAACAGGATCTTTCTATGGAAGCCCGAATTGCTGTCCCCATGCTTCTGTGGCCACAGGCCATTGGTGGGTACTAACATTGCTTATTTATTTCTTCTTTAAGTCCAAGTTGAAACAGATCCTGAACTCCACTTGTTGGGAGTGGCCCTGGCTCCAAAGACTAACTTCCCCTTCCCCCAAGAAGAGCCGTCCAATGGTGAGCCCTGCTGGCTCACATGATCCTCACCCACCAATCAGACTAGCCCTGTTGGCTCACCTGATCCTTACCCACCAATCAGATTAGCCCTGCTGGCTCACATGATCCTCACCCACCAATCAGATTAGCCCTGCTGGCTCACATGATCCTCACCCACCAATCAGACTAGCCCTGCTGGCTCACATGATCTTTATCAACCAATCAGAAAGCACCTCAGCCAACTGTCAAAACATTCAACCATTAAACTGTCATAACTGTCAAACCACCCCTTGGCTCTATAAATATGCAGAGCTGTTCCTCAATAAATGGGCATTTTCTCCAACGTCAGGCCTTGATCATTCTTTCACTACCCATGGCGTCTTTGGTGTTAATTGGGACTACGCCATCATTTCCCCACTCAAGTTTCTCTTTTGCTTTGGAATTTCTGCCCTTAATCAGCCACCATCTTGGTTTTGTCTTCCAATGGGATCTTGGGCTCTGGGTGGCTCTCAGCAAGCCAAGACTTGTCCCAGGGCCCTAAGAATATCTTACCTACTTATAGTGGGGCTTGAAATTGGACAAGGATGCTTGTGCACCTCTCCCAAGTGGATTCTCCAATTTGTTGATATGCTTAGGAATCCTTATACAAATAAAGGAGAGTAAATCGTTTAACCTAAATTTAAAAAAAAATGGATTTCCCAAAGGAGGCTCCCCCTCTAGATAATGGCTCCAATTCCTATGGCGATAAATACAGAAATTCAGAGTCAGCATTTAGAACCCTTTATAACAATTGGTCGCAGTGACTTGATGCCGACTAGAATTCAAAATAAAAAAAAATTTGAAAGTCTAGGAAGAAATAAACGGAGGAAAAGTGTTTCCATAAAGTTTTAAACCAAGTCATATGTGACCTGGGACACCTGTACAATGTCATTGTCAGCAGGATCATCAGAGTAACTTTAAGCCAATGGAGAGGAAGGTTCTTCGCAAAAGACAATGCATATAACTCAGTGTTACCACACTTACAACGTCAAGTATTAGATATTATTTATATTTTACCTTCTCAACACAGCCAGTTCCCGTCCCCAATGACCTGTCCCAGGTAACTATAATTTTAAATCCTATTAGTATATGGTTTAGTCCACCTTTTCACTGTTGTGGTCAAAAGACCTGACAAGAAAAATTAAAGGAGAAAAACTCTATTTGGGCTCATGGTTTCCGTGGTCCAGTCCATGGTGGCTGACTCCATGGCTCTGGCTCAAGGGGAGCAGAACAAGATGGCGGCAGGGCCTGGAGGAGGAGAGCAGCTCAGGACAGGGCACCAGGGAGCAGAGAGAGCTCTGTCACCAGGGACAGGACAGAGACCCCAAAGGCACAGCCCAGGGGCCCCCTCCTCCAGCCACACCCCACCTGCTGCAGCCACCACCCAGTGAGTCCATCCAAGTGGATTAATCCACTATTAGTCTACACCTCTCCTAACGCAATCATTTCACCTTTGAACCTTCTTGCATTTTCTAACACATGAGGTTTTGGAGATCACCTCCTATCTGAATCCTAGCACTATTAACAATGCCTTTTTAATAATTTTATGTAAATGGAATTGTACACTCATGGACTATTTGGGGTTTGATTTGTTTCACTGAGTGACACATCTCAGAAATATGGGTTTTCATGCACAGCCATATATATATGTATACTTTTCACTGCTGAGTGGTCTATCAGGCATTCAGCAGCGGGTGGAAATGTGGTCGGCTTCCAGTTTTAGACAATTATGAATCATGGCTCTACCTCCCTTTGTGCCCAGAGGATTGGGAGAGCATAGATTTTCCTTTCACGTGGGTAAACACCGAGGAGGGGCACTGTTAAGTTGGATGGAAAAATCTATATTCAGCTTTATAAGGAATCGACAAGCTGTCTTTCCCAGGGGGTGCGCCATTTTGCAGCGTAGGAGAGATGCCCGTTGGTGCACATAATGGCGATGGCTGTGTAATGAGGAAGGAAGAGATGGGAGCAGCCAGGGATCAGCCCTGATAAGAAGGAAAACCATGTAGAACGGGGTGGTTAGCCCAGGGACCAGCTCCAAGGTAGCCCACAGAGAGCAGCCACGTGGGGGACTGGGTTGCACGTTCTGCAGCAAATGTTGGGCTTGCGTCGATTCCTTCACTCTCTCTGGGCAACCTGATGGGAAATATTCCAGAAAGACGATTTCTGGTAAAGGAGAAAGATGTCCATATTAGTTTCTTTGAGCAGCTGAAGCAAATGACCATAAACTATGATTCCGTGAGGGTTGGGAGGAGGTTTGGGGTCTGTGCAATGTCCATCCGTCCCTTGGGAAGTGAAAGTAGGGAGTGATCTGACTGTAGGTGGCCAAGATGTTCACTTTATTTTTTTCCTAAATTTATTTTAAATATTGAAATTTGTTCAAATTAGTTCTACATTCCACTGGAAGGAATTTATGCACTTTGGTATATGATACACAGATGAGATATGATTTCTCATTTTTATGATTTTTCTTATTTATAGTTGGGCACAATGCCTTGATTGAACCCAGCACCTTGCATGTAATAGGTGACAGTTCTTGGACTGAGCCACAAGCTCAGTCCCTAATTTCTCATTTTTCTGGTGTGCATGTTGCAGAATCATATTGGTCACGCAGTCGCATATATCCATACAGTAATGATGTCTGTTTCATTCTACTTCTGTCTTTCCTATGCTCATATCCATCCTTCCCCTCCCATCACTCCCCTCAACCTAATCTAACGTAATGCTATTCTTCCCTACTGCCCCCCCCAACTTATTGTGAATTAGCTTCCACATATTAGAGAAAACATTCAGCTTTTGGTTTTGTGGGATTGGCTCATTTTGCTTAGCCACCATTTACTGGCAAATGTCATAATTTCACTCTTTTTTAAAGCTGTGTAATATTCCATGGAGTATATATACCACATGTTCTTTATTTATTCATCTGCTGAAGGGCACCTGGGTTGGTTCCATAGCTTGCTATTGTGAATAGCTATAAACATGAATTTGGCTGTGTCCCTGTAGTGTCCTGATGTTAAGTCCTTTGGGTATAAACCAGGGAATGGGATAACTGGGTCAAATGGTGGATCCATTTCCAATTTTCTGAGGAATCTATATACTGCTTTCCATAGTAGTTGCACCAATTTGCAGTCCCACCAGCCATCCACTTTTAGTTGGCAGAGTTGGATGATGTCTTTTCCAAAGTGATCATCTATCTATCTATCTATCTATCTATCTATCTATCTATCTATCCATCCATCTTTCCACACACCCAAGCATCCATTCATTCTTCCATCCATCCACCCATCTATCCATCCATCCACCCATCCACCCATCCATCCTTCCATCCATTCATCCATCCATCCATCCATCCTTCCATCCATCCATCCATTTATCCATCCATTCATCCAATTTATCTATCTATCTATCTATCTATCTATCCATCCATCCATGCACCATCTATAGTAGGAAAGTGTGCACATAATCATGCATACATTACATATTACATATCTACTGCACCTATACATGACTACGTAGATATTCATTTATTCCTCTACCCTTTGCACTCATTGCAATGTCCTGCCTGGTCTTGCTGAGATGGTGGATTCTAAGCTGCATCAGTAGAGACCAAAGAGAAACAGGAAGTGGAATGTCACCTTGATGGACAGATGGGATGTTCCTTAACAATCAATGAGGCTCCACTGTGGGCTTTCTTGAGAATCTGTCCTGCACTTCTCCTCTTTGGATATAAGGCAGTGAGCATGCAGAGTTTTCCTTTGGTGAGTCCTTATCGGATGGATGCTTCTTGAGCTGACTCTAAAACATGGATCGATGACTGTGCCCAAGGGCATGTGTCTCAGTTCCATGTGCAACAGGAGGGTCTTGGGAAACCAAATGCTAAGGGGGACAAATGAGAAAACACACAGGTTGTCTGAGCAAGTAGGTAGAGGAGGGTTTTTTGGGCTCAGGTTTCTTTGGGCTCAGGGTTTTAGAGGTTCAGTCTGTGGTCGGCCGACTCCATGGCTCTGGCCCAAGGGGAGCAGAACAAAATGGCGGCAGGGCCTGGAGGAGGAGAGCAGCTCAGGACAGGGCACCAGGGAGCAGAGAGAGCTCTGTCACCAGGGACAGGACAGAGACCCCCAAGGCACAGCCCAGGGACCCCCTCCTCCAGCCACACCCCACCTGCTGCAGTCACCACCCAGTGAGTCCATTCAAGTGGATTAATCCACTATTAGTCTACACCTCTCATAACCCAATCATCTCGCCTGCCCAGAAATCACCACACTCTCACTTTCTAAAACCCTACAAGGGTTTACTTGAAATTTAAGAAATAAAAGTCAGGGTGGAGAGGATCGTTGGAGTGCCTTCGTGAGCGGGTTGGTGGTAGTCTTGCATGGCTGCCTCTCAGGAGTCTTCGTAGAGGCCGAAGATGCTGCAGCCTCCATAGAGACCGTGTCCACCACTCATTCTCCATCACAAGCCACGCCCCAGGCTGAGCCGTCTCAGAAAAACGCACCAGGACCTGGACACAGCTGGGCACCCATTGACCCCTCCAGGGTGCATCTCTGGAACATTCCAGGGTTGTCTTCTCTTGGCTCAAACCCTCCCCCTTTGTCCCTCTTCCTTCCCTTCTATGCATCCCAACACGCCATGTGGAGTCCACCATTTTGAATCCCTCCTATTCCCCAGGGAAGACGAGTGTGACCTCAGCTTGCAATTCCTTTCTCCAAATTTCTATCTGATTCTCTCACCTTCCTGAAGTTGTCCCTCCCCAGGGCACAGACTCCAGCCCTTCTGAGTCTTTTATGTGACTTTCTCTTTCACTCAAGAGCTTCAAAGGGCCGTGCGCCATTAGGAAGAAGGAGAAAGAAAATCCAAGTCCACTCCCGGAAGGTTACTTGGCACGTCAGGTAATTAAGACTGACACAGCAACATTGGCTAACTCGCTCCCATTTATTGGGTTGCAAGAAATATAAATTGGACTCAGCACTTTGTTAATAGGAACCACAGAGGGAAAATATCGGGTGAGTCTTCGAACAAAATAAAAGTTTGGGAGGCAAAGAGTCTAACCAAGTTACGATATCTCCCTTGAATACTCTTAAATGCCCACTCCTGAGAAGGTTTAATAACTGGATTTTTAAAATCCCCAGGAAGGGGTATTAGATGGTGAGTATTTCAAATGGAGATTAAGCAAAAAGGACATGATAATAGAATATGTTAGATATGTTTCCAGAACTGTCACAAAATGCATGAGATATTTGGTTTATAAAGAGAAAAGGTTTAACTCAGAGATTTGGAGGTTCCAGTCTATGATTGAAGGGCGCCCTTTGCTCTGGGCCTGTGGGTGAGACAGAAAATCATGCAGGGCCATGATTGGTGGAGCCAAAGTCGTCATCTTATTGCCATGGAGAAAAAAGAGAGAGGGATGGGGTCCCACAATCCATTCCCAGGTCACACCCCTAATGATCTGGTCTCCACCAACTCCCAATGGCACCATGTTGGGGAACCCAGTCTTTCACCTACGGGTCTTTTGAGAACAATTGAGACCCAGGTTATGGCATGCATTATGCTTACAAGTATGTGTTGATCAAGGCGCTTTTAGAAATGAGAGTCATGAATTCACCTCATCCAAGGTGATTCACAACAGCCACAAACTTCAAGCAATCGAAGTGTTCACTCATTCCTCCATGCATGAACAAATTCTGGTGTGCATGTGCACATACACACACATACACACAAAATACACACACAGGGGAATATTACTGAGCCACAGAAAAGATGAAAAAGCAATGTTGGTTATACCATTGATGGACCTAGAAAACATTATGCGGGTGAAATACACCACCCAGAAAATGTTATAGATAATGATTCTACTTTAATGAAACATTCCAAATACTTACACAATTAAAAAAAAAAAAAAGAAATCAGGTTAGGGGTTGCCAGGAAATGAGGGAAAGAAATAGGGACTCTCTGTTTAATGGATATTGGGTGAAAAAGATATATTTGTAACTAGATATTGGTGGTGGATGCATAATATTTAGAATGTGCTAGATGGGAACGAATACTTCCTTCTGAAAGGGTGACTTGGAGAGTGCATTGGGGGCAAACTGTGGTTTACTGTCTTCTGTCATTTTACTTTCTTTGATTTCAAAAAGTGGTTGGTTTTGGTACAAAAATATTAATGGAAAATTACAGAAAATTACAGGTTTAAATTTTGTGCTAGTTTTGTGTGCTGTGACCCAATATACTTGACAAGAACAACATAGAGGATGAAAAGTTTTTTGAGGATCATGGTGTTCGAATTTCAGTCCAATTTGGCCAACTCCATGGCTCTGGCCCAAGGGGAGCAGAACAAAATGGCGGCAGGGCCTGGAGGAGGAGAGCAGCTCAGGACAGGGCACCAGGGAGCAGAGAGAGCTCTGCTCACCAGGGACCGGAGAGAGACCCCAAAGGCACAGCCCAGGGACCCCCTCCTCCAGCCACACCCCAACTGCTGCAGTCACCACCCAGTGAGTCCATCCAAGTGGATTAATCCACTGAGTAGGTTAAGGTTCTCAAAATCCAATCATTTTCCCTTTAAACCTTCTTGCCTTGTTTGACAGATAAGCTTTTGGGGGACATCTCATATCTAAACTACAACCATCAGCATTATTATTTTCATTTTAATTTCATTTCTTGCCCTCTATAAATACATTTACCAAGACATTGAATTTTTTTTTCTTTCCAGGAATATCCAATTTCCAATTTGGTATCTTGAATATAGAAAGATTCTCTATTGAAAGGATTTCAAATTTCCATGGGGAACCTTAATATCCTCTTTCTAAACAGTTTTTCCCCTTGACCTTCACTTTGTGTGATATTTTTTATGAGCTCGATGGTGCTCGGGAGCATTCAGTAAAGGTTTCTCACTGACAGAAAAACTGATTGTTTTGCAATTCCTACCTCTCCTATCAGATTTAGTGTCTTCTGTGCAAAAGGGATGCCCTTTTCCTTAAAGTGACGGGTTTAGTGTAATTAATGGACTGTACTCAACCCCCAGGCACGTAACGTCTTAGTCATCAGAAAACATTCCCTTTCCAGGCCCATAAAACCCTCCTGAGAAAATGGTCCATCAATTCCTCTCTTTCTCCTTCACTCACCTCAAATTGGCTGCAAAAAGATTCTCTGAGAACAGAATATCTTGCTCAGCTTTTATTTCGCGGTCTCTATTTGAAGAATGTGGTTCTGGAGGTCACTTAGTGGCCACTTACGGGGCCACCTAGAATCGTGGCCCAGTTCTTGAAATTTGAATCGTGTGGCAAGCACCTCCACAATTCCTCCTTCCAAGGTATCTGCTTCAGGAATGAAGGAGGTGCCCCATAATCAATTCCCGGGAAATGATGGGCAGGCGTCCATTGGGTCCAGATGGATCATCAGCATGGACTGCAGCCAACCAAGGTGGTGGGCACATTCAAGTACATTTGCAGGTGTAGGGTGTCCAGATGTCCATTCAATTTTATCTGCCATTTCACTTTTCAGAAAGTAGTCAATGGTGGACCAATTTTCAGAAATGGAAAATTCCAGATATTCTTCATTCCTATTTCAAATAATATGCATCCCTTTGGCATCATTGTGACCAATCTCCCCGCCAAGAGCAACTAAGAGGAGCAAAAATTATTTTGGCTCATGATTTCAGAGGTCTGAGTCCAATCTTGGATGGCCCCGTGGCTCTGGGTCTCAGAGAAGGCAGAACAAAATGGCGGACGGCCATGGTGGAGGGAAGCTTCTTCACTCAGGGAAGACTGGAAGCAGCAGAAATAAAACACAGGAGTCGATGCAAAATACAAAATCTAACTCTCTCATCTATTTGTATTTTTTTTTTAAGTAATGAAAATGTCCCAGAAAGAAAAAATAGAATGGAAACACATTTTTTTTTTCCCAAAAGACAACCACAGACTTGAAAATGACCCTTTGGTCCACAATGGGCCACCTATCTCCTGTGGTTCCTTCCATGAGGTGATGAGGTAGTTGAAAAATTCCTACTGTCCAGTGCTGTCCCACTGGGAGGGTTTCAGCATAACATTGTTGAGAGCAAAATCGTGAAAAGGTAAAGACGCGGTGCTGTGTGCTCAAGGTGGGTTGCTATTTTGCCTGAGAATTTGGCAGATTTTGCAGAGATGGGGAAAGAATCTTAAGGACAAAGCAGAGAAGGGATTGCTGAATCAGTGTTTCTCTGCTTCAGGGCTGTATGCAGTCAGCATCCTAAACTTTACCAGGTGGTAAATGTGATTAATTGATAAAAGAGATTTATTTTTTTTTAAGGAAGCAATTACTGATGGTCATTATTCCGATAGCTTCTCTTGTTTTTCCTCCCTTGTCCCCCAGATAAGACCTGTTCCCTGCAGAACATAAACATCTTATGTTGGCGCTGGGATGTGGACAGGTGTGTATGCGTAAAATTGCATTCTGGCATCTCCTCGTCCTGAGGATCTTTTAATTATGTAGTTTTTATAGGATGGAGCAGTCTTGAAAGCTTAATTAGGGCTCGAATCTCCTCTGGGAAATGTGGGTGAACTTGATGAACAAGAACAGAAAAATTCCACTGGATAACTTTGTGGGGAAAAAAATAATAGTGATTTTTCCAAGAGTTGCGGGGAATCAGAATTTTAAAAAATGGGAGAAAAAAAATTCTTGTCTTGGAAATGACAAGAAAAATAGTTATTCCCCTCTAGGAGCTCAGAAAGGACTGAATGTGCATCTAGGCATGTTTGTATGCTGACATCATGGCACCCGATGGGATTTGCAATAGGAGGAAAGACTTGGGGAGGTGATGGGTCAAAAAGCAAAGCCCTCATTTTGAGATTAGTGCCATCTAAAAAAAAATGACAGAGCTTGCTGGTGCTCTCTTCTCTCCAACATGTGTAGATACAACCAGAAGGTGGCTGTCTGCAAACCAGGAATAGAGTCCTTACCACAGACAACACCCACCGGCATTTGGATCTTGGACTCTTCATCCTCCAGAACTGTGAGAAATAAATGTTGGGTTTTTTTTGTTTAAGCTGCACAGTCTGTGGAATATTTGTTATAGTAACACATGCTAA
This sequence comes from Callospermophilus lateralis, assembly GCF_048772815.1. NCBI lineage: Eukaryota > Metazoa > Chordata > Mammalia > Rodentia > Sciuridae > Callospermophilus > Callospermophilus lateralis. The sequence continues at coordinate 10,078,946 of NC_135326.1, read as the reverse complement.
GACATTATAAAAAAAGATGAGGAAGACCTTGTAGATCTATTTAGCAGAGCTGATGATTATGGACTTCCAATGGAGCACTACGACATGGGATAGATGTTTGTCATGGTGGTGGCTTTGTTAATGCACGTTAAATGGATCTTGATGGTGTCCCCAAAGAGATCCATTTGAGGATATCTAAGATTTAAACTCAGAAGGAGAGGATGTAGCTTTTCTTCGTTCATTGCTTAGGACAAGAAGAAGCAAAGAGGTAGGTATAATCTCCAGAGATTTAGAGAGAATTGTGTTTGACCATCAGTTCTAGAGTTTGAGCTGTAAGTTTTGGATGAATGATAAAGAGCGTTGCCAAAATTATTTCTCCACATGGCAAATGAGGGTAGGATAATGCTTCTATGTTGATGAGAAGATTCACTTAGATGCAGCATGTGGGGAGTCTGTCTGCCTGTGATACGTTAATAGAAAGACTAGACACCCAACCTAATGGGAGAAAAAAAATGTAGGGAGATAAGGAATCTCTTTTTGGAAAGAGTTACACTTGTAGAAATAACGATGAGAGAGAAAAAATGTGAATATAAACTTTCCTTTTGGAAAAAGTGAATCTGAATGGTTTAACCAAACAGCCAACGAGAAAGAAAAGAATACATGAGAAGACGATAGAACCTAAAAATGATATAAAAATCAAGATGGCGACCCTGGGGTTGTGGCTCAGTGGTAGAGCGCTTGCCTAGCATGTGTGAGGCACTGGGTTCGATTCTCAGCACCTCCTGCAAATAAATAAAATAAAGGTCCATGGACAACTAAAAAATATTTTTAAAAAAAATCAAGATGGAGAAGATGATGATAATAATAGGAGTGAAGGACGTCACAGGTATCCATGGGCAGAAGCATTCCATGTTAGTAAGATGATGTGCTGGAGAATAGGCCTCCAGCATCACAGCAGTAAGAAATTCCTTGGGAAGGGAATCGAGTTTGGTGGATTACAAGGCAAACAAGCGGAAAGAAACACATATCAAAAGACCACAGAAGGAAATATCTGTCCAAAGAAATAAAAACTAACTCAATTTTAGTTTTATATTAAGGATGATGGTAGTGAGTGTCATAGAGAAAGAAAGAAGCATTGACAGAGAGGTCAGTCATATAATTAAACAATAGTTTTAAATATTCAAAAGCTTATCACATGTTATAACCCTTAATGTTGATTAATAACCAAATCTATCTACCATCTTGTTTTAACCATACAGAGGTCACTAAAAATATTCATGACTGAAAGTCATCTTTTTGGAGTAATTCCCGCTTTGTGTGATGCTAATGTGAAGTTACTTTTTTGAGTAATATTTTCTAATGCATTATTATAAATAAGAGCAACTTATTTTTGCCGGTTGATGCCCAACATGACTCTTGCTGGCTGATGTGATATTTCTGAGTAGCGTTTTCATTTTCTGCCTCCAATTTACAGGCTCACAATCAGAATGACTTTAAAAAGTAGCAATTTTACAGGCATGCTCCCCCCCTGTATTTATTAATTTAAATAATATATTATATTTTCTTTTACACTAAATTTTGTGGTTAAAGATTCTAGGATAATGGAAGCAAAATGGTTACATTTTGTTGAAGCATTCACATAGTATTACCTGTTGCTTTTCCTTTAATTTAAATTTAGGCAAAAATTATGTTTAATTGTTTGTACTCTGCACTTTTCAATCTAGTTTCGTAATTGAACATTTTGAATACGTTTACTCATTCCCTTTTCATCTTTATATTATTCACTCGTTTTTCCATTTACATATTTAGGACTTTCTGATTCAAAGGATAATTGAAATTCATTATTTATCAAAGCTGAGCTTGAAATCAACTCATTCAATATCATGTAAATCCCAGTAATGATCAGGTAGTGAAAGAGAAGATTGTTCTTTATTTTCTTATACTGGAATGGAAAAACACTCCTAAAACAAGTTCCAAATGGATGTAAAAATACCCCTAAAACTTTTTTTGAGTGTAGGAACAGCTATGACCTACGGTAAAAAGTGTTTTGTGAAACCTTGGAATTGCAAAGAGCAGATCCAATGATGTAAAAGAACAAGGATAAAAAGCAACTAGGCAAAATAGATTAACAACCAGGGACATGTGATGTTGAATACCTAGAGTTGGCCACTTGAGTCCTGATAGTTTTGAGCTTCTGGAATGTTCTATGCATGGTTTGGATGTCATTTGTCTCCTCCAAAACTCAGGTTGGAATTGGGCCCATGATGTAATGGTCTTTCAGGTATGCGGACTCTAGTGATAAGGTTTAATGCCTTCCTTCCAAGGGTGATGTAGTTCTTGCACCAGTGACTTGTTATAATGTGAGTTTGTCTCTTTTTGATTTTTTTTTAACCTTTTGAATATACTTGGTTTCCCTTTTGAAACCCTATGTCCCTGCTTTGGTGACTTCAAGGTATGGGAATCGCACTATTATAACTCAGCATCTTTGGGACACACAGGCGCCTCAGACTGAAGAGACATCCAACCTTGAATATATCGAGTGACCTAAATGCAAACCATAGATTTTGCATCTTTTTCCAGCATTTTCTGACTGATCTAAAGATTTCTTTTTCTTGGGATGTAGAGACGTCCCAAGACTCACAGCCTGAATTTGTTCCTAATGAGGCCACCTGGGATCAATATGAGACTCAAAACTCATGCTCTCTGGATTCCACCACTTCCTGATAAACTATAATATGTCACTTCTAATTGCAAATATTAGAAAAGCATCCAAGAGTTTTAGTAATAAAAGTGTTACTCAGATATGCAAAATATCAGGAATTTCTTGGTTTCCATTTCTGCCATTTGCACACGGTTATTTCTTTTAATTTCTTATGCATGTAGGTAACGGTGGGGTTCATGGTGATGTATTCACATATGTATGTAGGAAAGTGGGCGGAAGTGATGTTGCATATTTCAACCTCAACAAATATTGCTGATATTTTGAAGCCTATTCTGGGAAATAATCTAAGCTTGGTTTTCTGTGGTCACTAATGTCTTGCCCATTAACATAAATGAAAATACTGAGAGAATAAACTACTTTTTTTTTTTTTAAATCAAAAGTGGCCACCATATGCCATTGAGATGCTCTCAGGTAAAATACCATCACATAAATAATGCAAAGACCATTTGAAGAGCTGGAGGTGCAAAGTGACTAATTAACTGGTGTTAATTAAGTAATGGGCCGTCTACATACTGCAGTCAATGGTTGCGCTTATGAAAAAGAAAATGTACCTTTGCAAGGTAGTCACTAAAATAGATTTTAAAAAATGATGTATGCACCAGGGGAGATATTTGGGAAAAAAGTACGGAAAATCAAGTCAAATCATTTGAATTTGCTGTGTAGGGCAAATTTCCTAGTATTTGCTAAATTTAATGCTCAGAGATATGTTTGGAAGCGGATTTGTGGCCAATGCATTATAAACAAAAAATAAAACAACAACAACAACAATATAATGGAGAAGAAAACCCCAAACAATTCCCCCCAAATGCTAGTGTTTTCCCAGTGAATATTGCAATTTCAATAGATGCTTCCTACCCCTCTTTCTGTTGGTTCACTATGATGAGTGACAGGTGTGAAGATGCACAGTAAAATTAAAAAGATTGGAAAAACTAATGCCTCTGATGTTTAATTTCAAATTGGGTCAAAAAATTCAAAATGAAAAAAAAAATACAAAATCAACCAAGGGAAAAATTTCAAGAATTTCAGGATTTAAAACAAAACAAAACATGAATATCTTAAGTAAAAATTCATCTTGAAAACACTTAGATGTATAAATTATTAGCAATGTTTTTGAAGACATTACATAAATTGCCTGAATTTTGTTTCATAGGTTTCATTGTGGAAGTTCCTGTGTGAATTCTTTTCTAATTTCATTTTTAACAGGCGTATAATACTTCTACATATTGTGTGAAAATTGAATGGAGATATAGAGCATCTTTACCTCCTCACACATTCATCATTCCTTGGTGGTGAGTTTTTGATTAATAGTTCAGCTTTCCTTTGACTCAGTTTCCAGAGTGAAGGGGCAACTCACTTCTTGAATATCGTTGGTTTTTGAAATAGAAGGAAAAGATAAAACAAGTGGCTACCCACTGGCTTTGGAAGTTCTGTCCTGAGTAAGACTTACCATTTTCACACGTGTGGCTGGGAACCAGAGGTGGGGGGAGAACACCCATCAATGAGGAACGTAGAGGTGCCGTCTACACCCATGGATGAAGGAACTGCATCATAAACTGTTGTGAGTTTTTTGAGGGCCATAAAAAATGAGCACAAACATGGCGGCCTGGCACCACCCCAATCTGATGATCTTGCACCTTGAGATGTTCCAAGTGCATGGATCTCACTTCGCCAAGATGGACAGGTGGGCGGGTGGGTGCCTTCCTACAGATTCAGGGGAACCATTCGTCTTCTCAACGCTCCACCTGTCCTTCCCTGGTTCCATGTTCTTCTTCTCCGCCATCTTGGCCAACAACGTTGCATGGATTAAACCATCTTTTCAGCATTCTTTATTCAAATTCTTGAGGCCCTGTCCTGATGTCACTGTATTTTGGCCACAGTGTCTTCTATGGGTGAATTTTTTTTTTTTTTGGAAAGGATTTATCAAGTTTTGCCCCAATTTCCATCCCAGGGATGGATCATTATGTTTCTATAATGTTACACCAAAGACCCTTCCATTAGGATTTCTCATACGCGGAGCTATCCAGATCTTTTGCACTGTTGGAATTTTGGACAGAATAATTTTTTGCTGTATGTGTTTTTTTTTTTTTGGGGGGGGGATTATCTGGCTCATTGTAGGGTGCTCTCCAGCCTCACTGGCTTGTATCCATTGGATGCTACCAGCGTGTAGCTGGGAGTCCCCTGGGGTCCATTTTTATAAGGGCATTGTTAGGTTTTAAATCTGGGTTTAATCCATCAGTGGATTAATCCATCCACACCTGGATGGACGATGGGGGCTGGTGGGAATGGTGGGTAGATGGGACATGGATGGAGAAAGGGAGGCACTGGGAACATGTCCTTGGAGAATATATCTTGTCCCAAGTCCCTTCATGGAAGACCCCACTGGACATCCTCCAGCTGAAGTGTCCTCCCCAAACCACCAGCAGGGGTTCAACTTCTTCTATCTCACAATTGGGGTGGACATTAGGTTCCAATAGATCCCAACAGGTGGGGACCTCCATGGACCAACCATTCCTCCCCAGAGACAAAGATGGCGGCCAAAAGGTTGCGGATCACGCAAGACGTGATGGAGGCCTCCAAATCTGGACTGAATCAAGGGAGACCTTTGATGGAATGGATGGAGATGGTTCAAATCACCTCTCAGGGATCTTTTTTGGTTTCATATGCAACATAAAAAAAAAAAATCCCCTGGGGTTTTGTTCGATTCCAGTGACTTAGACTCATTATGCATCTCTGGAACCGAGTGAGCAGCTCACTGATTTTTTTATGTGCTCAGATATATTTTGTAGAGTATTGGAAACAAGAAGATGTGGTGCCTCCCAGTTATATCTGTCCCTATTGTCAGAATCACCCGGAAAATACAAAAAAATCTTGCCATTGACATATGGGTTTCCGTCCTTCGGGTGAACTCAAAGTCGATCTCAAGAGAATAATGGGAAAAAGAGAGAAATAGTGATGAATGTTCCCCGGGTTCCGCTGGTTTTAATTAAAACATTTGTCATCCCTGAAACTAATTAGTCATTACATAAGAACTTTATTATGGCCGCGCCAGAGAAACATTACCCCGGGTTTTCTGAGCAAAATTGAATCTCGAGTAAATAATTGTTTAAGTCAGAATTAATCACTCCATAAATTATGTAGCCACCGATGGCTTTAATGAACTTATGTTTGTTAATAAATGTGTCGAGGTCTTGTCTGCATTCGCACTAACAGGACGATGGCTTAATAACTTTATTGGACACCAAAGTAAATGATGCAATGATTTTAGACGGGTTAAAAAACAAAACAAAACATGTTTCCTACGCGGGGTGTCTGAGCATGTGGTGGCTGTTTGGAAGAAATTGGGTTTTGGTGGTGGGCACCAGAGGACCAAGCAGATACTTTGGGATGCAGATGTGGGTCAAGAGGCAGGTAAGATGTCCCAAGTTCAGTAAATGCTATCAAGTCTCAGTATGAGGAGCCCCTGGAGGGACGGTCACCTGCAATCATGGCCAATGGGCAAGTCTTCCAAAGAGAGCCATACTGTGGAGTGGACCCACAGGTCCCAGGAGATCCTACAGTAAAGCAATGTCCATCATCGGCACCGACAACCTGGTGAGGACAGGTTGCTAGACGAAGCGTCCAGGGTTGTCCTGCAGAACCCTTAGGCAATGCCCAAATTATCATCAGTGTCATTTCTCCTTGAAGATAATTCCTCAAGAAACTTGGAAGGGAACCACCATTTGACCCAGCCAGCGCACTCCTCGGTCTATACCCAAAGGACTTAAAATCATCACGGTATAATGACGCTGCCACATCAGTGTTCATAGCAGCTCAACTCACAATAGCTGAACTATGGAACCGACCTAGGTGCCCTTCAGTCGATGAATGGATAAATAAAATGTGGTGCATACACAATGGAATATTACTCAGTCATGAAGAAGAATGGAATGATGGCATTTGCAGGATACAACTGGAGACTATCAAGCTGAGTGAAATAAACCAATCCCAAATCACCAAAGGTCGAATGTGTATATATACATATATATTTTTTTCTTGAGTCTCAAAGGCATAAGTGATTTGGATTTCTACTCACCACACTATATTCATGTATCTGTTTTTGCATTTTTGATTTTTTAATTCATTCTGATTAGTTCTACATGGCAGTAGCAGGCACTTGGACACATCGTAGGTAAGTGGAGTGTCACTTCTCCTCCTTCCGGTTGGACGTGATGTAGAATCACACGGGTCCTGTGGTCATACACGCGCACAGGGTCATAATGACCCATTTATTCTACTGTCTTTAGATTTTGCAGAGCTGAAATGATGTTCTTGGTGGGTTCCACTCTCACAATGGTGCTGGGTCCCCTTGGGTTAAAGGCTGTGTCTTCAGGGCATCCAGATGAAAGACAGATGCAGGGGTTGCCAAGGATACGACAGACTTCGAAAAGAAAGCCAGGCATTGGGGCTCGAGAGTTGGTGGGCCTGGCCTGGCGCGGTGACGTGTGCCTATCATCCCAGTCCCTCTGGAGGCTGAGGGAGGAGGATCGCAAGTTGGAGGCCAGCCTCAGGCGTTTAGCGGGGCCCTAAGGACACTAGTTCGACCATGTTTGTAAATAGAAAATAAATAAAAAAAGCTGGGGATGTGGCTCAGTGGTCAGGTGTTTCTGGGTTCAAGCCACAGCACCAAAATAGAAAAATAAAAATAAAATAAAAAAAAAAATAAAGGAAAGAAAAAGAAATAATATTTGCAACAAGTTATCACAGACTATTCCTACCCCCAGTTTCAGGGGAGAATCTTTGCATGGAAATTAGTGACGGCGTGGTGTCCAGTTGACCTCCAGACACTTAGAAATGTCACCGGAGCGGGTTTTCTAAGCGTAGTGCATTGACATTTTGGTTTTTTCTCCCCCTCCTGGATGCTGAGTGCTGCTTCTGCCCCAGGGACTCCTGCATTTTACCTGCGACGTGCCCACCCTGTGCCTCTCAGCTGAAATTCAGTTGTGCATCGTCAACACGCCTGTTGGAGGGCGGCTAAGAGGTCTTAGGGTCCCCTCTGCGGCGTCCACGCTGACCGGCCGCAGCAAAGGGGCTGGGTTTGCAAGATGGGTGACGGCTTCGATGGGCACTTAGAAATGTTAGGTCACCTGCTCAGAAGATGATGTTTAGGGCCGGGCGCGGTGGCCCACGCCTGTCATCCCAGCATCTCGGGAGGCTGAGGCAGGAGGATGGTGAGGTCAAAGCCAGCCTCCGCCAAAGCGAGGCCCTAAGCAGCTCAGGGAGACCCTGTCTCTCAATAAAATGCAAAATAGGGCTGGGGACGGGGCTCAGGGGTCGAGTGACCCTGAGGTCAATCCCTGGTACAAAAAAAAAAAAAAAAAAGAAAAAGAAAGAAAGAAAGAAATCTGGGAATAAATCCACTCAGGGAAACCTGAACAGCATTAAAAGTAAATTAATAGAAAAACAGCAACAGCTCTTTGTTTTGCTCAGATGGTCATGAGATGCTTGTCCGCGGGGCTCTGGGACATGTCCATCAGAGCCCACTCCCTTCCCCCGGATCTGCTGGGAGATGGTGCGTTTCTCTCTTTACCACAGAATCCTGGACAAATCCTTTTTTGAAGGTGTCAGATAAGGGCTGGGTGGAGATCAGAAAGGGACACTGTCACTTTCTATCACACCAATGGATTGGTGCAGACCCGGGCAGATGGCCCCTCCTGCGCCAACGTGCCGGGGCGCTTCCCACGTGGCTCTCTTTCTTTTGCCTCCAATGCATCTTCCCTCCTGTGGGTGGGTTTCATTTTCCAAGTGACGTGTCTTGCATTGTGACGGATCCCAGGGTCATTTCCATCTGCGCCCAGAGCGCCCGGGGCCTCGCCGTGTGAATTAAGTTTCCAGATTTATTTCGCAGCTCCTGGGCACGACGGGGTGATACCTGAGGGCAAATCTTATTATTTTGTCATATTGAGGGAGTGCGATCTGCAGAGGCAATTCAGGCACTGGCGGGGACGTCACATCCATCAGCTGGGATGTCACCGCTGTTGTCTCTTTGGATGGAAAAATCTCTGCTTGGTGCCGTGGTGCACGCCGGTCATCCCAGCAGGTCGGGAGGCTGAGGCAGGAGGATAGTAAGTTCAAAGGCAGCCTCCGCCAAAGCGAGGCCCTGAGCAACTCAGGGAGACCCTGTCTCTAAATAAAATGCAAAATAGGGCTGGGGACGGGGCTCAGGGGTGGAGGTCCTGGGCTCAGACATCCTTCCCAGGGTATTTTTGGAATCAGTGGGAACAGAACGAGGTGATCACACTATAAAGGCCGTCTGTGCAGGACGGAGAAACCCGCTATTTCCTTAAAGTAGGTCCTTTGGAATCGTGTGCAGGCACCTCGGGGGACCCACTGCCAGGCCCCCCATGGCCACGAGAGCTACCTGTGGAGTGCCCAGCAGCAAGGGGAGGGGACGGGGATTTGTTTCTTGTTCCAAGCACGGAGTTGGGTTGTCGTCACTGTGAACAACAGAGGTGACAGGAAACCACTTAGAGGAGGAGAGATTTATGTTAGTGGTTGGTTTCTGAGGCTCAGTCCAGGGTCAGCTGGCTCCAGAGGAAAAAATGTGGTGACAGGGCACAGGGGGAGGGAGGCTGCTCAGTCCTGGTGGCCTGTAATCAGAGAGAGAGAGGGAGGGAGGGAGAGAGAGAGGAGGAGGAGATGGAGGAGGAGGAGGAGGGGGAGATGGAGGAGGAGGAGGAGATGGAGGAGGAGGAGGAGGAGGGGGAGATGGAGGAGGAGGAGGAGATGGAGGAGGAGAAGGAGGAGGAGGAGGAGATGGAGGAGGACGAGGAGGAGGAGGAGGACATGGAGGAGGAGGAGGAGACAGAGGAGGAGGAGGAGGAGGAGGAGGAGGAGGAGGAGGAGGAGGAGATGGAGGAGGAGGGGGAGATGGAGGAGGAGAAGGAGGAGGAGGAGGAGATGGAGGAGGAGGAGGAGACAGAGGAGGAGGAGGAGGAGGAGGAGGAGGAGGAGATGGAGGAAGAAGAGAATGAGGGGGAGATGGATGAGGAGATGGAGGAGGAGAAGGAGGAGAACATGCAGGGGAATGAGAAGGAGGAGATGGAAGAGGAGGAGAGAGAGGAGGAGCAGAAGGAGAAGGAGGGGGAGCAGCAGGAGATGGAGGAGGAGGAGGAGGTGTAGGAGGAGCAGGAGCATATGGAGGAGGAGGAGGTGTAGGAGGAGGAGGGAAGGAGGAGGACATGGTGGAGAATGAGGAGGACATGGAAGAGGAGGAGGAGGAGGAGGAGGAGATGGAGGAGGAGGAAGAGAAGGAGGAGGAGGAGATGGAGGAGGAGGAGAAGGAGGAGGACATGGTGGAGAACGAGGAGGACATGGAAGAGGAGGAGGAGGAGGAGGAGGAGGAGGAGGAGATGGAGGAGGAGGAAGAGAAGGAGGAGGAGGAGATGGAGGAGGAGGAGGAGGAAGAGGAGCAGCAGGAGGAGGAGATGGAGGAGGAGGAGGAGGAAGAGGAGCAGCAGGAGGAGGAGATGGAGGAGGAGGAGGAGGAGATGGAGGAGGAGGAGATGGAGGAGGAGGAGGAGGAGATGAACCCTCTGCCACACAGCCCTAGTGACCGCTCTCCTCCAGGTAGGACCCACCTCTCAGCCGTCCAATTGGCTGTCAAGGGATTGGTCCATGAAACGTTTAAGTGGATTAATCCATTGGTGCCATCAGAGCTCACGATCCTGTCACTATTCTAGAGCTGCATTGGGGACTGTGTCGTCAAGAAATGAGTCTTTGAGGGTGGAGCAGGAGGAGGAGGAGATGGAAGAGGAGGAGGAGGAGGAGGATAAAGAGGAGATGGAGGAGAAGGAGATGGAGGAGGAGGAGGAGATCCAAACCACACGCTCAGGAGAGTTCTTCCAAATCCTCACAGTGGGGTCCTCTGGCTCCCGCAATATGAGCTTAGGATGGGCTCCTGTTCCCAGGGGAACCATGTTTTGGGGGTGATCCTGATGGTTTCCAAACTCTGTGTCACTTCCTCAATGGTTCAATGGCGATGTCTCAGGGGACTGATGAATTAATCTTCCATGAATCTTATGAATTAATCTTCCAAGCCTGCCACATCCAGGCTGGGGGGGACATTGAAGATCCCAACTCTGAGAGTCGGTCTCCATCCTGCAGATCTAAAGCTCCACCATATTTCCCAAAGGAGTGATGTGGATAAGGGTTAATTGAAGTCAATGCATTTGGAAGGACACCTGTGTCCACTCATGGAGGGCGCCATTTTGTTCACGGAGCGTTTCCTTCCTGGACACGGCAGTTGGTCTTGACTTCTGATTTATGGCCAAGCTGTCTTTCTTCATTTCCACCACAATTCTTCTGGCATTAAATCACAGTCTCTGTGGCATAACCCAGTGCAGATGGGCCATAAAACACTGGGATCGGAGCTGACTGGGATGTCAACTTACAAGACAGTGACCCAGTCTGACAATGTGATGGGGACGTGGTGTTTCCTTCCACCCCAGGGTGTCCGTGGCTGGGTGGGGTGGCTGGGCGGGTGGTGGAGGGGAAGGGAGCTCTACCTTCAAGGACAAGATCAGGATGTTTGTTTCTCGATTTTTTTTCTTGAAGGCAGGAGAGCTGGTCACGTCTACCGGTACCAGGTGGTATGGCCATTTGATGGCACGTTGGAGACAGAAGAGAGGGTGCCATGGTATTTCCCATCCCTCCTTCCAGGTAGAAAGTGCTACTTCCAGTCTGCCTCTTAAGGTCCCCATGACCTTCCAATGGTGCTCCCCCATGGGCCCCTGGAGAAGTATTTGAGACCCCAACTGCTGGAGCAATACAGCCGTGCAGACCCTTGGGTGCCGTTCCGCCATCTTGGTGGATGTTTTCCACTCATTGCCTTCTGCTGATTTTCTTCTTGCAACCGTGAGACGCGCTTACACACTACCCTTCTAGGAGATCCCTGTTTGCTCTTCTCACTTACGTGGTTCTGAGTGTGCAAACATAGCAGGATATCAGGACGAGGGAGCAAGAATATTCAACGCTCTCCTTCCTGCACCTTTTTTGGAGAAAACACAAAATTCAGAATAATGAGGTGAGGACCTGAGATATTCCCTTTTTGCCTATTTTTTAATATTGCTGGTTATGAATTTCTACCTCTCTTCCTCTCTCCGACTCAGATGGTGTTAAAATCTGGCCGGTGGCAGAATGAAGCCATTGGTCCTCAGGTGACATGCTCTACGGCCAAGCTAGCCCTCCTTACAGAGTCCCCTGGGAGGCCACGTGAAAGTCCTAATTCTCCTTTGCAGGATTGATGGATCTCTTCTACAGCAGATTGTCCCCTAGGTCACTTCTTCTAGAAAACCTGCGGTTGGTAAAAATAGCATGTACCTTCCCTCCACAGGACTCCGTTGGCCTCTCTTGCCCAGCCTGCGGGTCCTAATCTAATTACTCAGTGGGAAGAGTCATTTGTTGGCAGAGAGACCAGAGCCAGTTGGCAACAGGACACTCCTGACGTATGAGCCGGCAGACCCACAAAATCATCTCCACAATCTATTTCTGCAAGTTTGGGAGCGACGGAGAAACTCCAGCGTTCTTGGCTCAGAGAACAAGGCGTAAAATGGGAAGTGGGTTTGTAGACCCTTTAGGACAAGGGGCTACGAGGTCACATGGCTGGACCCGCCACTGTCCCCTAGGCTCTGAACGTGGGATGAATTTGATAAATATTTATTGAGGAAGGAGAGTTAAAATTGAGGACCTTCAGCTTCAGCCAGGGACTCATGTTCTCCTAGGTACTGAGTCACGTCACCTTGATGACCTACACGTTCTCATGTCCTTTCTGCATACACATGACCTCGCCTGTGGTGGAGGTGATGGTGATGGAGGTGATGGTGATGGTGGTGATGGTGATGAAGATGTTAGTGCTGATGGTGATGGTGGAGGTGATGGTGATGGAGGTGATGATGGTGATGGAGGTGATGGTGATAGAGATGATCATGATGGTGATGATAGTGATGGTGATGGTGATGGTGGTGATGGAGATGGTGATGGTGGTGATGGAGATGGTGATAATGGAGGTATTGATGGTGATGATGGTGTTGATGGTGATGGTGGTAGAGATGGTGATGATGATGATGATGGTGGTAGTGATGATGGTGGTGATGGACATGGTGTGATGGTGATGGTGATGGAGATGATGGTGGTGATGGTAATGATGATGGTGATGATGATGATGGTGATAGTGGTGATGGTGATGGTGATGATGGAGGTGATGATGTTGATGATGGTGATGGTGATGGAGATGGTGGAGGTGATAATGATGATGGTGATGATGGTGATGCTGATGGAGATGGTGGTAGTGATGGAGATGCTGGTGATGATGGTGGTGATGCTGATGGTGATTGTGCATGAAGGAGATGATGGTGATTAATATAAGTGATGACAGTGATGAGGCTGATGATAATGATCATGATTTCATCACCAATTATGGAAAAAAATAATGAAATGTTTATTATTCATTCTGCCCTCAGCTTGTGAGTGACCTGAACAGTCCCAAGTCATCCCCCTTGGTAAGGGGAGAAGACACCCCAACACACACTTCAATGTTTATAGCAGCTCAACTCACAATAGCTAAACTATGGAACCAACCTAGGTGCCCTTCAACAGATGAATGCATAAAGAAACTGTGGTACAGACACACAATGGAATATTACTTAGCCTTGAAGAAGAATGGAATGATGGCATTTGCAGGTAAATGGATGGAGCTGGGGACTATCATACTAAATGAAATAAGTTGATACTAAAAAATCAAAGGCTGAATGTTCTCTCTGATATGGGGATACTAACTCACATATGGGGGAGGCACCTAGGGAAGAATTGAGGTACTTTGGATTAGGCAGAGGGGACTGAGGGGAGGGAGGGGTATGGGACAGGAAGGACAGTAGAATGAATGGGACATTAGGACCCTGGGTGCACATATGACCACAGGACCTGGGTGATTCTACCTCATGTGCAACCAGAAGGAGGAGAAGTGACACTCCATCTATGTAGGACGTGTCCAAGTGCCGTCCACTGTCCTGTGTCACTAATTAGGATAAATCAAAAAAGAACTAAGGGAGAGACATTTTTTTTCTCTAAAAAACCAAGTACAGTGGCAGCTTCATTAATTGGTTCTTATGTCCTCGGAGACTGTTCCACAGAAGCTGGATTCTGTCATGCAGCGGGGAACTCCTTGATGTGGCCTGCGTGTCCCCAACTCCCAGGACTCTGCTCAGGGCAGATTGTACCCCTCCATCCTCGGGATGGGGCCTTTGATTCTGCATTTCTAACAAGCTCCCTGATGAACTTGAGGGACCTCCCACAGACTCACCGGGAGCAGAAAGTGGTCGGAGCGTCAAAGTGACTGCGGAGATCCCACAATGGAATATTACTCAGCCCTGTTTGATGTGGGGCTTCAATTAGCGTCGATCGCAGCCGTCCCTTGATGAGAAGTGGAATAGATGGGAGTGTGGAATGTCTGGCTCTACCAGGGTAGATTTTGACATCCGAGCTTGAAGAACTGAGTTATTTGAGTCCCAGTGGGTGACCCGGTCAGCCCCATGCACATTCTGACCCTGTGTCTTTGGGGCAGGGTCTGAGATGCTGCTTTTGCATCAAACTCTCGATTGCTCCTCCTCCTCCCTTCTAGATGGTGCCTGGGAAATTCCTTGTCTGGGGTCTTCGTTGAGCTGTTGCTTTTAAACTTCGATTGCAATTGAGAAAATTGAGATGTTTCAAGGGGGAAGAGCTCGGGAAGGGACACTCCCCTCGTGTGCACAAAGCCATGGGTTCGATTCCTACCATTGCAAAAAAATTTATAAAGGGTTTGTTTTCAAAGAAAATCGATGTCTGGATGCTATGCATCATGGAGAGAAAGACTCACCTTTTGCAAACTATTGGGAGATTTTTCTTGCTGGCCCCTGCCTATGATTCAAGGTCGGTCCCTTGTCCTCGGATCCCCTGGGGACTTACTGGCCACGACTCTAATGAAGAGCCCTGGCACCTGCCTGTGGACCTTGTTAATTCTCCCTTCATTTAATTACTGAAATTTATTAATCAATCCATTTCCCTTGCAGTGGGCTCTGTGATGACCAGGAGATGTCCAGGGTCACAAGGCTGCTGACCAAATCGCATTAGCTGGTCACTAAGGGAAACCATCCTGGGTACGGAAGGTTTTCTGCATGATCCTAATTAGTCTGATTAACCCCTAAGAGCGCTCACAGAGGTCAGTGTCCAGCAAAACCCCAAAAAGGGGGACAGGATGGCCTGTAGCCCCAGCAAACTTCCAGCTGCCAGCTGATTGGCTCCTCTGAGGTGATGCTCATTGGGCTGTTTCCCCGCCCTTCCAGACCACGGAGCTGCTCATTGGGGGAATCTTTTGGCTCCGCCCACACAACCCAGCCAATCGGCCTCAAGGGCGGGAAGAGTGCTGGTTGAGGTCCCAGGAAAGCCAGAGGTGGCAGTGGGGCTCTGAGGGAATTCCTGGAGAGCTCGGGTGGTGCAGCATGTGTTCTAAAAATAAAGTTGGTTTCTGCTTGACAAGTGGCTCGTGAATTGTGCCCAGCCAGACTGCGGCATTTTGGTGGCCCGTACGGGGAGAGTAGAGTAGGCAGAGTCCTGCGTCCCATCCAGTAATTTTGAATCATTCCATCAGGAAATTAAGGAATTAAATAGGACGAATCAGGGACCACGCTCAGAGCCACGGCAAGCCCTGTCCACGTATTTTTAAAGGGACACTTTTCTTTCTCTTCCTCTCTCCCTGACCCTCCCTAATATCACTGTCCCCCTCTCCTAATCTCAGGGAAACAGGGTCCCCTTCCATCCCCATCCAGAGCACAGCTCTCCGTCCCCAGCACGCACCTGACATAGGAACGGACTCATGCAGACACTGGGGACAACAGCAGGGGACCTCAGCAGTGTCTGTCCCCCAACTAACCAAGTGAGTTCAGCTCCAACAGGAGCTTTCAGCTCGGCCGACACCGGTGCAGACGCCGCCTCCCTGATCCGGATAAAAATGCAGAAAAAAAGGTCAATCTATGACATCGATTAAAATTCATAAATTAAAAAGTTCAGAAAGATATTTATTGATTTATTTTTTTGGTACCAGGAATGGAACCCAGGTGCCCTCGACCCCTGAGCCCCATCCCCAGCCCTATTTTGCATTTTATTTAGAGACAGGGTCTCCCTGAGTTGCTTACAGCCTCGCTTTGGCTGAGGCTGGCTTTGCACTCGGGATCCTCCTGCCTCAGCCTCCCGAGCCACCGGGATGACAGGCGTGCGCCATGGTGCTTTAACAAGTCAGAAGAAAAAACTGATTGAGTCCATTTTCACATTACCAAAACATGGATTCTGACATCTAGGGTTTAAATGTACAAATCAGTCCACGTCAACATGACCAAAATAATGACTTCTAACATTTATAGTTTTGTTGTCCTCTGTTCATTATCCAAAGAATAAGAAAAAAGGAAAATCGTGCTCTGGGCTGGATGAGATGTGCGTCATGAAAGTTGAGCTTTCTCTGCTTTGCTCAGGGCTGTGTCTCAAGGGTTTGGAGGAGTCAACGGAGGAGAAGTGCTCACAAAATGTTTCTCCATGTGATTCAACAAGAATCCCTGATTGGTTAATCTTCCAGCGCACTTTGAAGTGAGAAGTTCAAGTTCTAAGGTTAAGTAGTAATAATTGCTTCTGTGATAAACACAGGATGATTTTCCGTGGCTAATTTCCTGTTGGTATCAGCTTCTCATAGTCAATTTTTTTTTTTTTTTTTTTTTTGTGGTTGTTATAACTGAAGACCATGGACGGGGTGATTCATGCATCCCCTCGTTCTGGAAGCTTGGAAATACCAAGCCAGGGTACTTCTAAGAGATGGGGACTGACATTAATAGATATTAATAGATATGAATCAGATTTTCATTGCTGTGACCAATCACCTGACAAAAACCACTTAGAGAGAGAAAGGTTTCCTTTGGTTTATAGTTTCAGAGGATTCAGTCGATGTTTGTGTGGATTCAAGGCAAAAGCAGAAAAAAGAGACAGAGAGAGAAAGGGTTTGGGAAGGAGATAAATGCTTCCACATGATGCCCTACTTGCTCCAAGGAGGTCCAATGTCCAAGGAGTCCATTCAGCTACCAATGGAATGGGAGCCTCTGTCGGCCAAATTTTCATGAATTTCTTCAAGAATCACCTTGGGGTAGTGTTTCTCTCTTACAATCAAATGTGCAAAATTCTGAAAAGTCACCAGGAAGAGCTCTGGGTGAAAAATGATCAACCAGGTTTTCAGTTTTCCACCTTGGCTCATGGATCCATCTCTATAGCAAGCATGGAGCCCATTTGGGGGGCCAGAGAGGCAGCCACAGCCTCAGGAGGTTGAGAACAGTGCGCCCCCTGTGGCCTGGCGGGGAAGCGCAGCCTCAGCGTCATTCACAGGTATTCGCTAAAGGGATGGGAGACATGTCAATCAAACAAGGAGACGCACGTCTGTCAGGACCTCCTGCCAGGCCAGGGGACTGATCTTTTTTCACTGTAAGACAGGCTTCCCCTTATTTCATCCAGAAAGGCTTAGGATTCAGTAAATGACCATCAAGTGTGCAATTTCCTGCAAAAGTCATGAATATGGCATTCAAGTTTGCAAAAACGATGCGCGATTTTCAAAACGCTCTGTAATTGGCAGATTTTGGAGGCTTTATTTTTCTACTTGGGATTGAACCCAGGGGTGCTCTACCACTGAGCGACATTCTCCGCCCTTTTTATTTATTATTTTTTGCTAAGAGACAGGATCTTGCTGAGTTGCTCAGGGCCTTGCTTAAGTTGCTGAGGCTGACCTCCAACTGGGGATCCTCCTGCCTCAGCCTCCGGAGCCTCTGGGATGACCCAGCCAGCATCTCAGCGTCTGTTTTCCATGCTGCATCGGTACAGCCAAGAAGAGAGCTCACGTGCAAATATAAGAAGCACTTCCTAATCGTAAGCGGGTATTATTCCTTTCTGGGCTATTCTGAGATTTTATTTCAACGATAGAGTTTAACCTTAAAATTCAAACTTTCCCGTCTGAGCTGAGTGGATGGGAAAGTGAAATACCTCGATCTGGGAGGAATTTTAAAAATGCAAATGACACCAGAGCCCAGCATAAATCTTAAGCCATTAAGTAGTGAGCGCTGGTACATTAAGGTGGATTTCTCCAACACAAAAGGATAATTTATGCCCCTATAACCACAGGGACTCTTCCAGAGCCTCGATTATCAGATTTTACAGACGTTGGGCGTTCTGAAAAGCACACGCACTCAGATAAAATCGTGGCAGTTAGACTTTCCCTGTGGATTTTTAGATATTTTTTTATTGTCATCGATCTTAGAGGAAAAGAAAATCATCCACGGTGATGTAATTTTATTTTTTATCTTTTCGAGTGGAGGATGTTACTTCCCATCTCCATTCTCATTCTGAAATTTTATGTTAATGGTAATTGTTCCCCTAAATTTATTGTGATGGAGGAAAAAGACGCTTAATCTAATATAAGGTCTTCATCTCCTGGGGGTAATAAAGGTTAATTTTTTTCTATATTAACCTCTCTCTCTCTCTCTCTCTCTCTCTCTCTCTCCCTCTCTCAGGATTGAATCCAAGGGTGCTTAACCCCCGAGCCACATCCTCAGTCCTTTTTATTTTATTTTTAAAAATTTTTCAGAGAGGGTCTCACCAAATTGCTTAGGGCCTCACTAAGTTGCTGAGATGGGCCTCCAACTTGTGATCCTCCTGCCTCAGCCTCCTGAGCCGCTGGGATGACAGACGTGTGCACCATGATGCCCGATGTACATTAAGATCTCTTAAAAGCCGAGTTCGCTCTTATTTAGGTTTTGAGTGACTGGCTCTGCCGTTCTAAAAGTGATAGCTGTGGAGCTTAATGTTATGCAAAAACTAAATTTAGAGAAGTTTGAAAGTGAGGAATATTAGATGAGAAAGAAGATGCAGATTATAGGGGAATAAAGATACGATTACGTCATCACTTATGCCAAGAGGAGGTGGCCCAGGAGGGCAGGTGGAAGTAATGTTGAAATAAAGAATTCAGATTAAATGAGAAAGATGATGGGAGTTGGGGCATATTCTTAGACTCATATTCTCAATGACACCTCCCATCTGTTTTGCACAAATCTCCAGAGCCACCTTGTGAAGCCGCCTATGATCGGTCTGCATAGGCACATTTATTGAATTAGCTTCTCCAAGGCGGAATAGAAATGTGACCCTCTACTGTATTTGGACGGATTGGAAAATTCATTTCAAATTCACTCTACTTCATACTTGGTTTAAGCCTGTGCTTTTCAAATGAGTGCATATTTTTTATCAGGTATATGGAAAAAAAATCAGAACAGCGATCTCTCTTGCAGTCTGGTAGGTATATATATAAAAAGTTGCCAGCCTCGGGTGTTGGGTTATAGCAGCACAAAGGAGTGGAATACAATACAGCATGGAATTTCTGACGTCAAACAGATTGGCAAAGTACAGGTTCCTCCAACGGTGAAAAATAGCCTGGCCATGTCATCCACTAGTCCTTCTTTTCTTTTGAAGTATTTATTTATTTTTATCCGCAGCCACATGCCTTTTGTGGGGCCACTCCCAGGGACCAAGATAGAGAAACGACCAAAGTGTCCATCGATGCGTGAATGCATATGGGAAATGTATTGGATGTGCACCATGGAGTACTATTCAGCCCTGAAGAAGAATGGTGATCTATCCCAGGTGCCAAGATGGATGGTGTTAGAGGGCGTTATGTGAAGTCAAATAAATCAGGCACCGAAAGACAAGTATGGTGTGTCAGCTTTCTGTCACCTTAACCAAGACACCTGAGAAAAACAATTTAGAGGAGGAAAGATTTATCTGGGCTCAGATTTTCTGTTCATGGTGGACTGGCTCCATTGCTAAGGGTCTGAGGTGACGCAGAGCATCATGGCGGACGGGCTTGGTAGAGGAAAGCAGATCAGCTCATGGCAGTGGGGAGGGGTCCTCCTCACTCCAAAGTCAGGTCCCACGCCAGACAACCACTTTGGAAACCGTGACACTCTGCAGGGTTTGAGGGACCGTGTGGCCGTCTCCCTTAGGGGTAAAGTGAATTCAACCCCGATCCCAAATTTTGAGATTGAAGTGTATTTTTTTTTCCATTATGAACAAAGTGAGATGCACATTTTGCTTCTTTCTACCCAATTTCCACGCTCACTATTTAGGCACCTCAGGATCTATTTCTCCATGTCTCCAGCACGATTCTGTCCCTGTTTTTTTTAGGACAATCCGATTAACGGGAGACTTTTGAATCTGGTGGAGACATTTCTGCATTCTGGAAATAGTTTTAAACGTTTTATTGGCTTTGATTCTTTTTGGGGGGACTCTGGGTCTCTGGGTGCCTTTCCCAAATGTTTGATGTTAGAGATATTTATTCTCTTTTCAGCTGGGAGTTTCCATGCATGGATTTGCACTCAGACTTCTCTATGCGCCCTCGGGCCTCGGGAGAAAAACCTACGTCTAGTTCCCTCCCGAATCCCTAGCCAGGGGCCACGGGAAAATGCAATCGATAATTTTTATTTTTCTCCAATAATCCACCTGCAAGGGAAAGAGGGGCAGGATGTGGATCAGCTGGACGGGAGACTTTCCGTCCCTTTGGACTTCAAATCCGAAGAAAGCTGGCCTGTCCTTCCCCCTCGGCTGATTGAGGGCCCAGCTTGGCTGTTGCAAGATGTGCCTGAGAACCCAGAGCCCCTACTGTTGGGATTCTTGAAACAGGGAGCAGAGAGAGCGCATTGCCCACAGGTGCAGGTTGGGGGGAGCAATTTCCCCATAACAGTGAGCTCCAGGTGGAACGTGTTTGCAGTGTAGACGTCAGGATGCCCGACTCCATGGCCCTGGCCCAAGGGGAGCAGAACAAGATGGCGGCAGGGCCTGGAGGAGGAGAGCAGCTCAGGACAGGGCACCAGGGAGCAGAGAGAGCTCTGTCACCAGGGACAGGACAGAGACCCCCAAGGCACAGCCCAGGGACCCCCTCCTCCAGCCACACCCCACCTGCTGCAGCCACCACCCTGTCCCTTGCCCATAGGGACGTGCAGGGGGGTCCCTTATCCAACCGAGAAACAGCACAACGCCTTATTCCGCCATCAGGAGACCCTGCCGGACAGGGGTGTCCCCCGGTTGCTGGGAGTCCGGCTGCCTGTTATGCAAGAGCTGAATCTGTGCAAATTGGAATATTAAGTCATTGCATGAATTTTATCATATTTGCAAGACTTTTTGAGCTCTTCCGGGTGCTGAGTGCAAGTCCTGCAGATAGTTTTGCTACTGTGTCTTATGTCCCCCCCAGCTTCGGAAGCTCACAGAGAAGCTAAACCCCGCTGTGTAAGAAGCCCCGGGAAGAGGCTCGGGGTTCTGCATCCCCGTGCATTGCCCCCAAACTGGATTCATCTCTCACCCGGAGACATTAGAATAAAATTTAGTCATAAACGTGTCGCCGAATGCTTTGCAAGTTAAAATACCCCGGAGGTTCTAGGATGCTTTCTGGGAAAGAGATGGGTGGAGATGGGAGGCGACTTAAGAAGGTGCATCTGGAGCCCTAAGTGTAGGCACGAGGTTAGGAGAGAGCTGTGACGAACGGGCAGCTTCAAAAGATAATGGAGCCTAATGGAATTGCAGGCCATAGCGGGCCACGTAATCACATAATAGCGCCTAATCTAATAGAAACCCCACTCTACGGTGAAGTGCCCACTTTGTCTGCCAGGCGGGCGTCGAGTTGCTTTGCAGAAAGGAAGAAGATAAGAATCTCAGCTCCTGACATTAACTTCTTAGGGAGATTTGCTCCCATTTAAAAAAAAATGCGGAGACAGTAGATGATTGGGTTGCACTGTATCATCGTGGGTGATGCATTTTGCAGAAAAGACAGGATTTGAAAGGTCTAGAGGACACGGGGCTTCCTAATGTGATTTCGTGTCCTGTGCAATTTTTTTTTTTTTTAGAGCTGCAGGACTTGATTTGGGCCCTTGTCATAAAAAAAAAAGTGTGTATTCATGATCGATTCCTGTGCTGTGTGCAAAGCAGGCAGGGAAGACGGGCGCGTCCTGGTTGGGATGTTTGCAGACTGCAAAGGAAGGCAGAGATGATGGACAGCCCTGATTTTGCATTCTGCAGACTCCAGGGTACTTGGGAGCGATCGTAGGGAAGACTCCAGTATTGCATTGTGTGCAACCAGGGAGCAGGTTATCATGCAAAACGGTTAGAATGCAAAGCATCCCAGTAGTAATAGCAAAATAATGGTTAATAATAATAATAATAATAATAATAATAATAATTATTATTATATTTACAAGGGCTAAGTAAGATGAAGCATTTCCACAGCATAGAAATGTCCCTCAGACAGGAATGCTGGTTCTCTGGGCTTTTTGAATTTTGCATTACCTGATAGGCAGATGGACCTAGGGCTTGGCTGCGTGGAGGTTCAGCACCACGGACAGAGGCCAGGTGTAAAACCAGCCACTGAGCTGAGAACCCTTCCTGTCACCCAGGGAAAGTTTGCAAAATCAGATCAAGAGCAATGAAAATATGCACATAAAGCCCCAAAGGCAAATGCAAAGGGGAAAAAAAAAGAGATTTGTGCTTACTGGGGGTAGCAGAGGGGTCGTGGGGGAAGACCAGTTTGTGGGTATTGGTTTGCATCACTAAGTTGCTGAGGCTGGCCTCCAACTTGCTATCCTCCTGCCTCAGCCTTCCCGATAGGTGGTGTTAGAGCCATGCATTACTCTGCCCTAACACCCTCCTCCTTCTCTATAGGATGCTAGAATTATCTCCTTCTGCTGTAATTGTGTGTGCATGTGTGAGTGGGTGTGTGTGCCTTCACACATCTTCAAAGGCAAAGATTGCTAAGCTGGATTAAAATGATGCAGAAATACGAGGATCACAAGCCTAAGCCGTGCACCCTGCGTTTCCAAATAAATAAAGAAGTAAATGCTCGTGTTGCACGGATCCTTCAAGAATAAAAAAAAAAAAAAGTGTCGTGCTATCAGCCCTGATACACAATGTAAAGAAAAATGCATAAGGAAATGTTGTGTGAGAATTTAGAAAATGCACAAAAATATAAAAGATCTAAAAAATAAAAAAAATATAAAATATAAAAAAGATATAAGCCCACATTTAAATCTTGGTGGCCTCCATCGTGGAAAGATATTGTCTCTGAAATGACTTCCAAGTACTCACGGAGCTCAGAGGCTGCGACTTCTCTCAGACAGAACCTCCATAGGAACATGGTGGTTTTGAACCAGAGAATTAGCCATTTTTATCTGAGATGCACACGCAAAAGACCCATCTGCAAGGAACCTTTAAAACTCCGTGTGCCATCAATCAAATCAGCGCCAAGTTCAGAGTCACTGTGGAGATCCCTTGGAAGAGATTTAGATTTAAAATACAGTCTCCTCCCAAACTTGTTCACGGCAGAGGGGGGAAAAAAGCATTTAAAATGCAATGTGTTGCGAAATGAAAAAAAAAATCACTTAAAATGAAATATATCACAGAATGAGCCACGAGCTCTCCACAGCAGCTGCGGGGTCCTTGGAAGCAAAGTACTTGGAGATCATCGGTGAATGCCCAGGAATATATTTGCATGTAAAAACTCATTCCAGATAAACAGAGGGCGCATTAAAGGTGATAATAGAGGGCGAATTTACTAGGTCCCGACTCACGCTGTGGGAGGGCTGTCTTGTGTCTTCTCACCGGAATGACTTCTAGTGTTTATGCTCAAAAACTATGCAAAATGAATCATACAGAAAATAGCAAAATAATATCAAACACGTAGAATAAGGATATAAACAGATGGTTAAGTAGAAAGGAAAGACCCTTTTTGGAAGAATTGCTTTTTTAAAAAACATTCGTCTTGCTGAGTGTAGTGGCCCACGCCTGTCATCCCAGCGGCTGGGGAGGCTGAGGCAGGAGGATGGTGAGTTCAAAGCCAGCCTCAGCCAAAGCGAGGCCGTAAGCAACTCAGGGAGACCCTGTCTCTGAATAAAATGCAAAATAGGACTGGGGACAGGGCTCAGGGGTCGAGGGACACCAAGTTAATCCCTGGTATCAAAAAGAAAAAAAAAAAAAGAAAGAAAGAAATTGTACCAACTGTCCCTTCTGTGTATCTTCTGCCAATCAACCTTGCTACTGTGATCCTTGGCACTGATGAGCCTGTTCACTGTGATTAAGATGTGGGTGAGATTGTGCATGTGAAAGAGATGCACACCCCGTGAAAATGTGTGGTAGAGGTAAGGGGCACTGTGAGTTATAGAAATCAGAAACAAGACATGGTCGTATCAATATGAATATATCACCACATATTACTTGATTTTTATTTCAAATTGCATGTGATAATGGTACCGATCTCAGACACAGTGTGATATTTTGATTATCAATTCACATATTACCTCTATGTGTCCATCCATTAGTCAAGCTCTTCTGTCATATCATCTATTTATAATATGTACGTATGTTTCTATCTACCTATCACCTACCTATAATCCCTCTCTACCAACCATCCATCCACCCATCCACTCACCCATCCATCCATCCAACCATCCATCCATCCACCCATCCATCCACCCATCCATCCATCCATCCACCCACCCACCCATCCACCCACCCATCCATCCATCCATCCACCCACCCATCCACCCACCCATCCATCCATCCACCCACCCATCCACCCATCCATCCATCCATCCACCCACCCATCCACCCACCCATCCATCCACCCACCCATCCACCCATCCACCCATCCACCCACCAATCCATCCATGCACCCATCCATCCACCCATCCATCCACCCACCCATCCATCCACCCATCCATCCATCCATCCATCCACCCACCCATCCACCCACCCATCCATCCATCCACCCACCCATCCACCCATCCATCCACCCATCCATCCATCCATCCATCCACCCACCCATCCATCCATCCATCCACCCACCCATCCACCCACCCATCCATCCACCCACCCATCCACCCATCCACCCATCCACCCACCAATCCATCCATGCACCCATCCATCCACCCATCCATCCACCCACCCATCCATCCACCCATCCATCCATCCATTCATCCATCCATCCACCCACCCATCCACCCATCCATCCATCCATCCACCCATCCATCCATCCATCCATCCATCCATCCATCCATCCACCCACCCATCCACCCATCCATCCATCCATCCACCCACCCATCCATCCACCCATCCATCCATCCATCCACCCATCCATCCATCCACACATCCATCCACCCATCCATCCATCCATCCACCCATCCATCCACACATCCATCCACCCATCCATCCATCCATCCACCCATCCTCCCATCTACTCTACCACCTGTCTCCATATCTGTGTATGCAGGTATTATGTACCTATCCACATATCCACTTTCTATCTATGGATTCACCTCTCGACCTATGTATAAATCTGTCATCTATCTCTATTCTCTATCTTGTATCGATCATCTTACCTACATATCTATCCATCTTCCCACCTATATATGTTTCTATCCTCTGTCTATGATCTCTATTATCTATCTTCATCCACCCATTGGTCTGTTGTTCTATCATCTGTCCGTCTTCTGTCATCTATGTCTATGTATCTACCATCCATCAGCCTATATATGGATCTGTCACTTATTGATAATCTAGCTACATACCTACCTATGCACCCATTTAAGAGGGGAGATGATCCCTGGAGAAAAGAGTTCTGTTCCCAGCAGGCTCCCTGGGCTGATCTGTGCATTGCAATCGGTTTTGTGTGACCAGAGACAGACAGAGTGGCCTTTCCCTGACGGACAACTGCCTCCTCCCTCATTCACGGCCTCATCTTAAATGACCTAATAAATATTAGGAGGTGATGGGATGATCTTCTAATAGCATGCAAACTCCTCCAGACGGAGCCTGCTCCCACTGGCTTATTGGAATGCCTTTTTTTTCCCCAGATTTTTGAGTGAATCAGGAAATTTCTTCAAGTCCACTTCGACTAAACTTCATGAACTGCCCCTTTGCTCCCAAAGGTCTCTTTAGGGGGAAAGAGATAATGAAACCTGCAGCTGTGGAGGTGCGGAGCAGTCATTTGTGAGATGGCCTCGGGTGTGCCAAGCCTGGAGAAAGGTCGTGGCTGTTCAAATTAATTCCTTATAGATGGCAGTTGTCCCCTAGTGATGAGGGACACATCCGAGATGTCCAGTGGATGCCTAAAATGGCAGGTAGTACCAGATCTTGTGTTATGGTTGAGATGTGACGTGTCGCCCCCAAATCTCACATGTGGGACACTGCAAGAGCATTCAGAGGTGAAATGGTTCAATTCTGAGAGGTGGGACTTAATAATGGATCAATCCACTTAATGGATTAACTAGGGATTAATTGGGTGGTGGCTGTAGCAGGTGGGGTGAGGCTGGAGGAGGGGGTCCCTGGGCTGTGCCTTTGGGGTCTCTGTCCTCTCCCTGGTGAGCAGAGCTGTCTCTGCTCCCTGGTGCCCTGTCCTGAGCTGCTCTCCTCCTCCAGGCCCTGCCGCCATTTTGTTCTGCTCCCCTTGGGCCAGAGCCATGGAGTCGGCCAACCATGGACTGGACCTTGGACACCATGAGCCCCAAATAAACTTTTGTTCTCTAATTATTTTTCACAAGTCTTTATGTCACCATAACAAAAAGCTACCCCAAATACCTGTATATGGTTATTTTCCATCAGACATGCACTGTAATGATGTTTAATTTATATATTAAGCACAGTGAGAGATTTATAACCATAACTAATAATAAAATAATAATGGTTAAATTGATACACTGCAATGAAAGTCACAAAAATAACTTTTCTTTCACTGTCTCCCCCAATGTGTTCCTGTACTTTATCTTTTCACTAAAGGGAATTATTATTATTAAGGCTACTCTTTAGCATGTTCAAATTGCCAGCTTCCCTACTCTTGTTCTCTGTGGCCATTATTAAATAAAGGAAGCATGGGTTGAACACAAGCATCGCATTTCCCTGATATTTGATTTGGTAACCAAGAGAGCAACTAGGTGATAATGGAGGTGTAGTGTATACCGTGCGGAAACATTGCACCCAGGGATCATTCATGTCCTGGAGATTCGAATTGTAGAAACTGTTCATTTCTTCACATTCACATTTCATATTTTTGGACCTCAGTGGACCATAGCTAATAACATAGAGATTGAAATCATGGACAAAGGAGAACTAATATAGTTGGTTATGGCCACAGGGTTGACCATAACTTTTTCTATTCATTTGCCAAGACTCTTATAATAAATTACCGCAGCAATCGTTCTATGAAAACAACAAAAATATTATTTTCTTGCATTTCTAGGTCCAGAGTGTAAGATTAAGATGTTGTCTTGCACTTCATGGGTCCAGAAGTTTAAAATTAAGATCTTGGCAGGATAGGTTTCTTCTAGAAGCTCTGAGGAAGCATGCACATCTTTCCTTCTGTTTAGTGCATGATAGCAACTCTTGTTTTTTCTTGAAATGTGGAAGTTTCACCCCATTTGTGTCTCCATCTATTCATGAGGACCTCCTTCTGTGGTGGGGTGTGTCTGCCGGGAAACCAGTCATACTGGACGAGGCGCTCACACTATTAGCAGGACCTGTTCTTCAATGAACCAGTTATATTTGCAAGGACCTCTACTCCCAAATAGGATCCCATTCACAATTAACCACGGTTAGGACTTGGAGATATATTTGTGTTAAGGCAATTTAACTTCAAGCACCGTGCGATGAGGATTTGGCCACCATGACTTGTGCTATCCAATGCCTTTTGGTAGAACCCTCTGAAATTTCCAGATTCAGCATCCTTGACATTTCCAGGAAGAACCCAATTAGGGAAGTTAAGTGTCCAAGAGAAGGTGTCAGAAGAATTGTTTCTCATTTAGGGACAACATTATGAGGCACATCACATGGTTTAATAAGGACTGTGAGCATTCGTGGGCTTTGGTACCAATGGGGTGCGTTAATATGAGTCCTCTATGGATACCAAGGGCGACAGTCTACACCTATACATGTGGGTAATTCATTAGTCACCTCGTCATTGCTGCAAAGAAATACCCAACGACCAAGAGGAGGAAGTTATTTTGCCTCATGGATTCAGAGATCTCAGTCCATGGTTGGCCGCCTCCATGACTCTGTGCCCAAGGGGAGGCAGAACAAAATGGCGGAAGGGCATCATGGCGGAAGGGCATCATGGAAGAGGCTGGTCCATTCATGCCAGCCAGGAAGCAGAGAGAGAGAGAGAGAGATAGAGAGAGAGGGGCCATAGGGAAGAGTCACCCTTTCAGGACATGAAAGTGACCCATGTTGTCCAGCCACGCTCCACCTGCCCACAGGGGACCACCCAGTTGGTCCATTCAATTAGGATGGACTGATGAGGTCACAGCTCCCATAATGCAATCATCTCACCTCTGAATAGTCCTCTAATGACACAGCTCTTGGGGGACACCTCACATCGAGATCTATATATTTATATATATGGACCCACCCAACCCCACTTTTGTAGGTATGTGTATATATATTTCCTTTAATAGATTAACTGAGAGCTTTCAGAGGTGCATGTCTCTGACTTACATCCTCCACCTCACCAAAGTATTGCAATTGTGAATTTCTTCGTTCTTCTGCAAACATCTCCTTCCCTTTGATCCACGGTGGTTAACGGGCTCCTCCCACCCGTGGGGGTGGGTGCTTGGTGCAGGGGATGCTGAAGGTGGGATCTTGCAACCTGAGGTCCTGCAGATTCAGCACCTTTGCTCCTATTTTACCCAGGAAACAGTGCAGCGGGGAAAATGGATGGGAGGGGGTGCCAACCGCCCGCCCCATTACTCCATCTCTCTGTTAAACTGGGGTCCTCAATTCACAGAGCAGGGTCTTCCTCAGACACTTAGGCACGTTGCTTGGGAACACTCCGTCCACATTAGCAGATACTTGCTCCATTAGGATCCAGTTCTCCAGCCTGCATCACCCACCTCTCTGCAGCATTCATCAAGACAGAGGGGGTCCTGTGTGCTGGGTTTTCTATCGATCATGCAAATTCTTGATTTTCTATTGGAAAGGCTCTTTTTAAAAAAATTTTTTAGTGGGGTGAAAGAGTGCATCCCCAAACCAATAAGATTTGGGTATAATCAGCAAAATCGGAATTGTGATAAATCACGCTTATTTTTGTTTTGGAATGCAATGCTTCTTGTCCGTGAGTTTTGCATCTCTGCATTTATTTATTTAACCCAACTCTCAGCGACGCTGGAATGCAGAGAAAGAACCGATGGCCTGGCTTGGGGAACATCACCACTATCAAAAGCTTTCTAGCTGGACGTGGTGGTTAATGCCTATGATCCCAGAAGCTCCGGAGGCTGAGGCAGGAGGATCACAACTTGCAGGCCCGCCTCAGCAACTTAGCAAAGCTCTAGGCAACTCAGTGGGACCCTGACTCTCAATAAAACGGACCATCAACTGCTTATTCATGGACCTTTACAAGAAGTGTGGATGTCACAAAGACAGATATCAAGCATTACCTCCTACGAAGCAGTTATCGCCTCTGGCTCAGCCATAACAATCCCTAACTTTCCCAATGACCGTCCAGAGTCCCGTAGAGTTCATCTGTGAAGCCGAGTGAGGGGCCACCTGGAGCCCCAGGATCCCCAAAGGTATATGCTATCTTTTGCTCAAAGGAAAGCCCAGTTGAGATGCAAAGCCCAGGGTTTGCATCTATTTTTTTCCCACACAGGATTTCTTGGCATGATTCATCGTCAAAATTTGTGCAACTCTGAATTTTCTTAAAGAAAGAGTTGGTAGGTAGGTCCATAGAGCAGAATTGAGGGCTTCAGGGTCCCCCCAAATCATCTTATTTCTTCTGAGCTTGGGGAGTCTCCTGATGTCCAGCTCCTAGATATTAGCCAAGGTCTAATCCTAGAAGGTGATCATAGATTTCCAACACTCTGTTACCCTTTATCATTTATTTGGACAAGCGCATTTGAAATCCTCTCTAGTAGCTATTTGGAAATGCTCTACTATTTGCTATCCATCAGAGTCACCCCACTGCACTATGGAACATCAGAATTTATTCCTCCCGTCCAGCTTCTCTTGGTTACCCATAAACCATCCTCTAAGATCTTTCTAAAGATCACAACCCCGATTTTTGATGTTGTTTCTTGAGTTGACCATTTTTTTTTTCCTGGACCGTTCTGTTGTTGAGAAGCTCATGCGACTTTCTCATGATTTGCATCTGCTTTTCTTGGTGAGCCGTGTGACATGGTGAATAAAATCTTGCACCACCGACGTGACCTTCCACGGTCATGAGCGCGATTTCAGACTGTTGGAGTGCCTTGCCAAGAAACCACAGCCCAAATTATCGCCAATCATTTAAAAACCTACACGGGCACATGCACAAAGTGGCTCGGCCTCAGTCATGACTTTGATGTGGGCCGTTGCTTCCCCCCCTTCTCTCTGTCTTCATGGACAATGGTCTCCACAACCGTTCATTTCCAAGATGGCGGCCCCAAATGGAGATGGTGGCCACAAAGGTGTCTCTTCTTCTGGATGGTGGAGATAATTCCCAATACCACCCCATCAGCCTTCCTGCTTTCTTGGGAAGAATTCAGTCCCGTTTTATTTCTGTGCCAAACGATGGCAGTATCATTGGCTCAGATGAACCCAAACCCACCTTTTTTTTTTGCACTCTTTCCCAAGGAGATGTGAAAGACTTCCATGTCCTAGAAGCACAAGTCTGTGGACAAAATTGGGGGTCCTCCTAGCAAGGAGAAGAGAAGGACATTGTGTAGGTCAGCTTCTTGTTGATGTGACAAAATGCTTCTGAAAATCCCCTAAAAGAGGAAAGACTTTGGAGGATTCGGTCCAGGGTGGGCGGGTTTTGTTGCTGTGCACCTCTGGTGAGGTAGAGCATCATGGCGGATCACGCATGGTATTGTGGAGCTGTTTACCTCGTGGCACATGGAAACTAGAGAAAAAGCAATGAATTGGCAGAGGACAAGACACACCCTTCCAGGGCACACCCCAAGTGGCCTCCTTGCTCCCCCATCCTACAGTTTCTACCACCCGCCAATAGTCCATTCAACAGTGAGCTCCAAAGTGGATTAATCCACCCATGAAGCCAGCCGTTCACGATCCAATCATTTCCCCAAAGCGCCACTTGTGAACACTGGTGCGTTGGGGACCCAGCCTTCAACATACGGGTCAATGGGGACATTCCAGATCCCCACCAAAGTACAGACCATGTGAGCAAAGATCTGGGATCATTCACATTCTCAAAATCTCTCTCCAATACCGTCTCTAAAAAATACCTCCCACGTCTTGGACGTAATATTGATCTTAATGCATTTGTTGAAATGAGCCCCGCGAGGTGAACCGACCCCACAGTTGTGCGATTTACCCGTAACCAACTTCTGTCGTGAGGAGTCACCTTGAGGAATGAAGTCACGTCTCCGAGTCTCAAACTTTTCTTTAATCAATGTGCTCCACGCCCAAGGAGCAAGCCTTCCCTTGAAGAGCTGTTTCTTATTCTTGAGTCCCCCATTATATTGATTTATGAAGGCTCTCAAATTCTATTATTCTTTCCTCCAGTCTGTAAAAATTATGGGGGTCGGGGCAATGTTTTCTGCTAAAAAATGTGGTGGAGGCAAATATATCATTTCGGTTTATTCACCGTCTTCCCCTGGCCTTAAGAAAAACATTGTTTCTGTCTTCCCTTTTCAGTGAGATAAAAAAAAGAGTCGAACTCACTCACTGTCACGGGATTTGGAGAAGCTAATGAGGGTCAGACACAGATTTAAGAATTCATGTTTCTTTTCTTTTTCTACCAAGATTATTTATATTTATGTATTTATCACTCTTTAGCATTAGAATTGCATATTTTAAAAGGACTTGGGTTACTACCAGAGCATTTTGAAAGGGAAATATGATGTTCCATACACCAGAAATTGCTCATAATTGCATCAACCGAGAAAGACTGGGGTGAACATTCGGGAGGTGTATTTCTACTGCTTCCCTGTGTTCTTCTCTCTATTTTCACTTGGTAGACGGAACCAACTTGAGAAAGTTATAATTCACTTGGAATTCTATTACAATTGTTCTGTTGTAATAAAACACTTGGTTCTTATGCTTGTTTGAATCTGTGGATGTGGAACCTGCATATATGGAGTGCTTACTGTATACCTATACAATGTGGTTCCGGGAAAAAAAAATTCTTTAAACCCAGTGGAAGTCAGTGGAAGTGAGGGTGTTAAACCATCATTCAGAGAGTCGTGATTTTCCACCTCTATTTTCCCCTTCTTCCAATATATAAAAAGGGCACATATGGGTTTCCATGGATTACTCCCTTGCAGGTGAATACTGCTACCTGTGTTATGGACGTGCAACCCCCCAGCAAGACGGCAAGTCTCTTGCAGTGAGGGTGTGTAGAGCCAAAAGGGCAGAATCTGTGTTGGTCAGCATTTTCCTGAGGAGCCAACAGGACAGAGAGATGATAGATGGATACAGAGATGATAGAGCAGATGGGTAGATGGATGGACAGATAAATAATAGGTGGTAGACAGATGCATGGATAGGTGGTAGAAAGATATGTGTGTAAGATGACTTAGAAAGAGATGGTAGATTCATGGATGAGTTAAATAGGTGGATAGATATATGGATGAGGAAGATAGATAGATGATAGATAATAGATGATAGATAGATAATAGATAGATGATAAATAGATAATAGGTAGATGATAGCTAGCTAGATAGATAGGAAGAACAGATACATGGGTAAGATAGGACAGATAGATTGATGAGATTGGTGATTGACAAATCCATGGATGAGGTAGATCATTTAAATAGCCAATTGATATTTAGATGGTAGACAACGGATAGATAAATAGGAAAATAGATACGAGTATGAGATTTACAGATACATGATTGACATATATATGCATGAGATAGATAATTTTGATAGATTACAGATATTTAGATACATGGTAGATAAAAGGATGAGACAGAGGATTGATCAATTGATAGATGATAGATATATGCATGAAATAGAAGGTAGATACACAGATGAGAGCGATAATTTAGGTGTATAATTGATATTTACATAGAGCAACATGTTAGATGACAGATAGACAGATGAAATGGATGATGGATGGATGGATGGATGGATGGATGGATGGATGGATGGAAGGATGGATGGATGGAAGAATGGATGGAAGGATGGATGGATGGGTGGATGGAAGGATGGATGGATGGAAGGATGGATGGATGGATGGATGGATGAATGGGTGGATGGAAGGATGGATGGATGGATAGATGGAAGGATGGATGGATGGATGAATGGATGGAAGGATGGATGGATGGATGGATAGATGGAAGGATGGATGGATGGATGGATAGATGGAAGGATGGATGGATGGATGAATGGATGGAAGGATGGATGGATGGATGGATGGATGGATGGGTGGATGTAAGGATGGATGGATGGATGGATGGATGGATGGAGGGAAGGAAGGAAGGAAGGATGGGTGGATGGATGGATGGATGGAAGGATGGATGGATGGGTAGATGGAAGGATGGATGGGTGGATGGACGGATGGATGGATGGATAGATGGAAGGATGGATGGATGGATGAATGGATGGAAGGATTGATGGATGGATGGATGGATGGATGGGTGGCTGGAAGGATGGATGGATGGATGGGTGGATGGAAGGATGAATGGATGGATGGATGGATGGATGGATGGATGGAAGGCTGGATGGATGGGTAGATGGAAGGATTGATGGATGGATGGATGGATGGGTGGATGGAAGGATGGATGGGTGGATAGATGGATGGATGGATGGGTGGAAGGATGGATGGATGGATGGATGGAAGAATGGATGGGTGGATAGGTGAATGGGTAGATGGGTGGATGGATAAATGGATGGATGGATGGATGGAGAGATAGATAGAGAGATGCATGGATGGATGGATGGATGGATGGGTGGATGGATGGTTGGCTGGCTGGCTGGATGTGTGGAGATATATATATATATATATATATATATATATATATATATATATATATATATATATATGTCATAACCAGCTATTAGCTAAATCGATAAGATTGATAGATGATACATGACAGAAGATTGATGGATAGATAGGTGATTGATAGGTGGATAGATAGGGGATAGACGATGGATGGATGGATAGATAGATGGATAGACAGCTGGATGGATGCATCTGTGACTGAAATACATAATAGATTTCCTTCCCTGTATCCTCCATATGGCAGACACAGGATTTCACCTACTTTGTTTTCCATCCCAAGAACTCCTTTCTGCTCACCCGGCTACCTCCTGCCCCGGGGGGCCTCGACCTAGCTCCTCGCTACCTGCCAGCATCCGTTGAAGAAGTGACTTCATTGCAAAAAAGTGACTTCGTTCACTGAGTTCTAGATTCCTGGAAACTCAATCTTCATGACTAATTCCTCTTGAATGCATTGGGTTCCCTCCTCCCTCTCCCGCCTGCAACTGCTAAAGCTACATCTTAATTCTGAATCGTTTGACAATAGTGTTTGAAAGACTTCTTTGGGGGAAAAATTTTTGTCCTGGGTCCCTTTCTTGTGTCAAGACTGGGAATGGGAAAGGATGTTCGAGTGCTGGGCAGATGCTGCTGGGGGCTGGCAGGGTGCAGATGTCCCTTGGGGTACTCCAGGTTGCAAAATGACTTCCTGTGTCTCCTCTTTTAACCTACGATGTCTTCAGTATCCCAAATGGCCACCGAGAAGCCTGTCCATGTATTCCATTGAACTTTATTACAGTAGCTCACCCTTCCTTCCTAGGGTTGAACCCAGAGACCCTCGACCCCTGAGCCCTGTCCCCAGCCCTATTTGGCATTTTATTTAGAGACAGGGTCTCCCTGAGTTGCTCAGGGCCTCCCTTTGGCTGAGGCTGGCTTTGAACTCACCATCCTCCTGCCTCAGCCTCCCAAGCCTCTGGGATGAAGGCGTGCACCACCGCGCCCGGCTCACATTATTTTCTTAGGGAGACTTACCTCTGAGAGCCACAGCCCCTTGGATAGAGACTCCCCTGACATGCATTTCACAAGGTGCACCAAAATATCCACCGCATACCCAAGTACGCTTATCAGGTTTTGGTTAAAACAGAAGGCTGTATTGATGAACGATATTGAAAAACAGCAACGCTTATTCCTCAATGCCAAATATCCCCGTTCCCTTCTGCATGAATTCCCAAGAGCATTAGGTCAGGATGCAATCATGAGCCACGAGAGGTTGTGTACTTTCAGAACGACCTTGAAGATCCATCTCAGCACGCATGAAAACCGCGATTCAGCAACCTGGAAGCTTGTGGATTTTCTAAATGTGCATTTCAGGAGAAGGTTCTGAGACAGCTTCATGCCTCTGAGATGTAGGTTGATATAATCTAGTTTTTTTTTTTTAATAGAAATCAAACACCATTTGAACACGGCTCCGTTGGGCATCTCTGAATTAACCTCTTCTCTGGACATTTGAGAATGTCCTCTGTCATTGTTCCTGGGAATGACATTAAAAGTTGGAGTTGGAATGACATTAAAGTGTGAGTCCCTGGGATTCCTAAATACAAAAAAAATTGGATAATCGAAGACAGCAAACCCATCAGGACTCATGAAGCACACTTTGCTGCGTCAGTGAAGGATTTCTTCAAAGATCAGAAAATGGGATACGCCCTCGGGAATTCAATGTCTATTACTGTGTGTTTCAGTAAAAAGCTGTTTCTACATTTACTATAGAATATTTAAGGCTGAATACAACTGTGTTCCAAAACCCCACAAGAAACAGAGTAAATAAAAGTCTGTGTCAGATGCTTTAATCCACATAGACAGCTGTCTTCCCTGGACCAACCGTGATCTGCTCCCTTGGAAGTAAAAGAAGGAGGATTGCCCTTTATGCTCCAAAGATGGATCTCTTGGTGGCTTTGGAGTCCATATCCCAATTAATGTCTGCTTTTGCCAGCACCATATTTAGCTGAACTGAAAGAAGAAGAAGGAAGAGGAGGAGGAGGAGAAGGAGGAGGAGGAGGAGAAAGAGAAAGAGAAAGAGAAGGAGGAGGAGGAGAAGGAGGAGGATGAGGAGAATGAGGAGGAGGAGATGGAGGAGGAGAAGGAGGAGGAGAAGGAGAAGGAGGAGGAGGAACAGAAGGAGGAGGAGGAGGAAGAAGAGGAGGAGGAGGAGGAGGAGGAGGAGATGGAGGAGGAGGAGGAGGAGTTAGAGGAGAAGGAGGAGAAAGAGGAGGAGGAGGAACCAGATGAGGAGGATAAGGAGGAGAATAAGGAGCAGGAGGAGAAGGAGATGGAGGAGGTGGAGGAGGAAGAGGAGGTGGAGGAGGAGGAGGAGATGGAGGAGGAGGAGGAGGAGGAAGAGGAGGTGGAGGAGGAAGAGGAGGTGGAGGAGGAGGAGGAGGAGCAGGAGGAGGAGGAGATGGAGGAGGAGGAGGAGGAAGAGGAGGTGGAGGAGGAAGAGGAGGTGGAGGAGGAGGAGGAGCAGGAGGAGGAGGAGCAGGAGGAGGAGGAGGAGGAAGAGGAGGTGGAGGAGGAAGAGGAGGTGGAGGAGGAAGAGGAGGTGGAGGAGGAGGAGGAGGAGGAGGAGGAGGTGGAGGAGGAGGAGGAGGAGGAGATGGAGGAGGAGAAGGAGGAGGAGAAGGAGAAGAAGGAGGGGGAGGAGGAAGAAGAGGAGGAGGAGGAAGAGGAGGAGGAGGAGGAGGAGGAGCAGGAGGAGGAGGAGGAGGAGGAGGAGTTAGAGGAGAAGGAGGAGAAAGAGGAGGAGGAGGAACCAGATGAGGAGGACAAGGAGGAGAATAAGGAGCAGGAGGAGAAGGAGATGGAGGAGGTGGAGGAGGAAGAGGAGGTGGAGGAGGAGGAGGAGATGGAGGAGGAGGAGGAGGAAGAGGAGGTGGAGGAGGAAGAGGAGGTGGAGGAGGAAGAGGAGGTGGAGGAGGAGGAGGAGGAGGTGGAGGAGGAGGAGGAGGAGGAGATGGAGGAGGAGAAGGAGGAGGAGAAGGAGAAGAAGGAGGGGGAGGAGGAAGAAGAGGAGGAGGAGGAAGAGGAGGAGGAGGAGGAGGAGGAGCAGGAGGAGGAGGAGGAGGAGGAGGAGTTAGAGGAGAAGGAGGAGAAAGAGGAGGAGGAGGAACCAGATGAGGAGGACAAGGAGGAGAATAAGGAGCAGGAGGAGAAGGAGATGGAGGAGGTGGAGGAGGAAGAGGAGGTGGAGGAGGAAGAGGAGGCGGAGGAGGAAGAGGAGGTGGAGGAGGAGGAGGAGGAGGAGGAGGAGGAGACTACCAATCCAGAAATCTTTGAACACAGAATGCACTACCTTTCTTATGCAAATTAAGTTCCAAAGCACAGGGCCATGTCATCCTGAGTCAGAAGTTTAAATTAGCTACTACGTTAGATAAGGCTTAACCAACGCCATTGATCACCCAATGGAAAAAGAAGAAATTCTAGTCCTGCTTCCTGAACCTGGGCATCACCCACCAAGAATCATCCACACTCCAGAATTCCTCTAGGGATCCAGGTGGATGCTAGACAAAGACAGATAGCTTGTCCTTGCTTGGTGTCTGTCACATAGGGCCAATGTGCCCCCCTGCTCTCATTAGCTTAGATTTCAGATGTGAGAGGAACAGGTGACCTTTATTTCCACGGTAATTCCAAGAAAAACCCAGAATAATGAAGATTTCCTCCATACCTGTGGGGTTGTAAAGGGAAATTGATGCAAGAAAGACTTCACAGATTACGTGGCGAGGAAGGAGTCCTTCAGGGCTAGAGAGTCAGTTTCAAAAATAAATATATACAGAAAAGGAGGAAAAAGGTAAATAGAATTATTTATCCCATTAAAACAGTCATTTAGAAATGAATTTGTGCAGTATCTCATCTCAGATATTTGTGATAAATTTATTTTTAAAAAATGAAGTTGATACTTGCAAACGGTTAAAAGTCCAAGGTAGCCAAAAAGCATGCCCGGCTCATGGGTTGGGAAACTCAACATCACTAATAGAAACTCAATATCACACAGATATTGGGTTGCTTAGCTGGAGTGCTAGTCAGATTTTCATCAGTGAGGCCAAGAGCAAGTTAGACCTGGAAAGACTCATGCTGGCACATGGTTCCAGAGGATTCTGTCCATGGTTGGCCAACTCCAAGGCAGAAACAAAATGGCGGAAGGGCATGGTGGAGGAGCTCTGCTTATAGTAGACAGCAGGAAAGTGAGGGTGTGTGTGTGTGTGTGTGTGAGAGAGAGAGAGAGAGAGAGAGAGAGAGAGAGAGAGAGAGAGAGAAGGGTTGGCTGGTCCAAGGCAGAAACAAAATGGTGGAAGGGCATGGTGAAGGAGATGTGCTTATGGTAGACTTGTGAGGGATTTATCAGGACATGAACCCCACCACAAATCCAGGAGTCTCTGTATTTACAACTCTACTCTAATTTCCCCAAAAGAGGTCCAAGGAGAGTCCTCATTTGTCTCCCCAGCTCCGTTAGTTCAAGACTGGTACTCCAACCCTTCGGGACTCGGTTCCTCATGCTAACATAAGATTTCTGGCTGTTGGTCATTTGAAAGGGTGAAAGTTGTATCTGTGCTCATAAAAGTGGTCTGTGGTCTTGAACGTACCCCTTCATTGGACAGGATGTCTAAAATATGTAAAATGGCAATGGTAAAACCAGGACTTTGTTCAGGACCAGTGAGGACCAGGATGGGTGGCAGAAATGGGTTTTCAGTGGAGGAGAAAATCGGTGCTCAGCTTCCAAAGCAGCAGGGGGACCTATGGACAGAGGGTGAGGTTGGGGTTGGTGGATGGAGTGAGGGGGATTCTGAGTGGAAACCAACCAGGGTAATCAGGGAGCTGGGTGGGGGTCGTAGAAGATGAAGAAGCTACTCACATGTCAAGAGTGATGAGAAATCAAGGTCAGGGTGGTTATTGGTGAGATGACTGAGCACGGTTCTTTGTTCCAATCCTGATTTTCCAAGGAAGTACACACAAGGACCTAGGAGAAGTTTCAGGAAAGGGACACAAGATTGGTTAAGTGAAGGCTGTTTGTCACTACCTGACTTTCAAAGTGGATAGCAACGTCAAAATTTACAATCATAATTTTAGAATTGTGGCATCAGTGCAATGTGTTATTAGCATATTTTTAGTATATTTAGCATATTTTAGTCCCTGCTGTGACTAGAAGACCCCAGCAGAACTATTATAGAGGAGGAAAAGTTTACTTGGGGGCTCATGGTTTCAGGGGTCTCAGTTCGTAGACAGCAGGCTCCATTCCTTGGGGGTTTGGGGTGAGGCAGGACATCATGGCGGAAGAGGGTGGTGGAAGGAAGCAGCTCACATGGTGACCAAGAAGCAGAGAGAGCTTCCACTCTCCAGGAACAAAATAAAAGACACATCCCCACTGCCCACCTCCTCCTATAGCCACACTATACCTGTTGAGTGTTTCCATCCAGTTAATCCACATAAGTGGATTAATCCAATGACCCACTTCCTCCAGCCACTTCCCACCTGCCTCCAGTTACCACTCAGTCCCATCAGGGATTAATCCACTGATTAGGTTAAGGCTGTGGTCCAGTTATTTCTCCCCCAAACCTTCTTGCATTGTCTCACACGGGAGCTTTTGGGGGTCACCTCACATCCAAACCATAACACGGTGTTTGTGAATCTCCATGATCTTGGAGCATTCAGTAAGAGCTGTCCCAAGACCCTGAATTTCAGTGGGTAAATCTGAAGGTCTTGTGGAAGGGTCCTTGATTTCATTAATGGCGGAGACCTTGCCCTAGTGGATACTGATCCAGCCCTACGGCCACCGATCCACTTATCCTAAGGACTCTCGATACGCATGGATCCTACTGTGTAGACATTTGCTGCAGTTGTGTTAGAATGTTTTCTGCAAAAATTCGTCCCCTGTGACCCCGAGATCCTCCTCGGAGCTGGTGTTACATAACAAGGGATCCTCGGAGCAGACTTGGTGAATGTTTGAACATTTGCCTGGAACTTTCTGAAGCCGGCTCATTAGCTGTCTCCTTTCATGGTTTTAGGAGTGAGTCCCACTCCGTGCCTGGGGGGTGAGCGTGTTCCCCCACGGCAGCGGCTGGGTCTGCACCAAACACCTCCCACTCGGCTCTTATAATTCATGATCTCTTTGATCTTTGATTTGGGTCATGGCAGAGACTAAAGGGCGTCTTTGCAAGTACACAGGAGGCTGTGATCAGAGCAGGCTTGTGAGAGGCATCAGACCATCAAAAATGATCAAAGGAAGAACTGGGACAGAAGAGAGAACTAGGTTTTTAATGGAGTAGGATTCTGGACATTCCAGGGGCTACCGGATTCCTTCCATTTCTTCTCCGATCTCCCCCTCACCCACTATCATACACGGAGAGTTCTTGGCATATACGATTTGAACCTTATGATGGAGCAACTGTCCGGATCTTGGTTTCAGTACCAAGTCCAATAAATCATACAAGACAGTCCATCCTTTATCTTGGATTAGGTTTTGTGTTAAGAGATTTTGTCCCGATGGTAGGAAAACACAAGAGTTCTGAGCACTGTAAAGGTGGGTGAGGACAAGTTGTCATATTGGAGAGTGTCATGGTTGACATATGAGGTCTCCTAATAGCTCCTGTGCAGTAAGATTTAGAGATGAAATGATTGGGTTATGAGAGGTGTAGACTAATAAGTGGATTAATCCACTTAAATGGACTCACTGGGTGGTGACTGTAGGCAGGTGGGGTGTGGCTGGAGGAGGGATCCCTGGGCTGTGCCTTTGGGGTCTCTGTCCTATCCCTGGTGACAGAGCTCTCTCTGCTCCCTGGTGCCCTGCCCTGAGCTGCTCTCCTCCTCCAGGCCCTGCCGCCATTTTGTTCTGCCTCCCCTTGGGCCACAGCCATGGAGTCGGCCACCAGGGACTGAACCTGGGAAACCATGAGCCCCAAGTAAACTTCTCTTCTTCTAAAAGCTCAGGTGTGAGACACTACAAGAACCTTCAGAGGGGAAATGATTGGGTTGTGAGAGGTGTAGACTAATAGTGGATTAATCCACTTGAATGGACTCACTGGGTGGTGACTGCAGCAGGTGGGGTGTGGCTGGAGGAGGGGGTCCCTGGGCTGTGCCTTTGGGGTCTCTGTCCTGTCCCTGGTGAGCAGAGCTCTCTCTGCTCCCTGGTGCCCTGTCCTGAGCTGCTCTCCTCCTCCAGGCCCTGCCGCCATTTTGTTCTGCTCCCCTTGGGCCAGAGCCATGGAGTCGGCCACCAGGGACTGACCCTCTGAAACCATGAGCCCCAAATCAACTTCTCCTCCTCTTCTAATTATTATTTTTAGATCTTTTGGTGACAGTGGCACATTAACAGACCAAAGCAGGTTCCACAGGACCCCAAGGAAGAATTTTAAAATCCTGTTGACTGTCTCGGTAGCTTCCACCCCTCGGAATTTCCAACAGTTTCAACCTCCAAATTTCACACAGAGTTCCCCAAACCAGATTCCAAATAGCCATTTTGATCATCCACTGCGTGTGGAGATGGAGATGCTTTTCTTGGGAATTGGGAGAGTTCAAGCCCAGCCCCAGGACCCAGAAGGTGGGTGGGCATCTAAGTCTCCATTGCGACAAATGGATCGTGTCTGACTTGTTTGCACAACTGTATTGTTCCTAGTTTGCATAACTGTATTGAAGTCGCCTTTATATTTTAGATGTTAAGACCCAATGTAAAATAATGGTGTTTCCTGCTCATTGTACCCAACTACCTCTATCCTTGGGGAACTGGGTCCTATTCATTTCAAATCCTCCCCATCTTCATGATTGACATCTGTGGCTAAATCGTAGTTTTAGAGTTTATTTGGGGGATTTTTATGTGTGGGGAGGTTGTACCTAGCCAGAGAACCACCTCAAGAGTCTTTCTGAGCTGTTCAAAGGGCTGGTAAACATTTATTTCTTTTGCAATTTCCTTCTGCGCTCTGCTTGCAATGTGCACGTGGGTTCAGGGGGTTGATTTCTGTTTTCTTTACCTTGTGACCACCTCACACCAGCTGTGTGCGTACCAGTGGGGCTGAGAGCCAGGATTAGATACTTGTATACAGTCGGTATCAGTCAAATCCGGGTAGGCAATTTGATTGGGTCCTCACAACTGCTCTCTGGGGTATGTTAGGGTAGCACGCAGGCACCTGCCCAGCCCTGCCGAGCTCGGCCTGGATCCGCCCTGTCCAGAGAGCCAGGCTGCGCACTGCTCCAGCAGACTCCGACCCCAGGGGGACCCTCGGCTGCCCAATTACTTGCAGGTCCTCTGGGCTACGGGCTTTGCCCACGTGACTGTATAATTTATTAATCCCCCACACGTGGTCTCCAATTGAAAGACAAATATTTTCCAGACACCCTGGGAAATTCATTAAAATGCTCTTACTCTAAAACTCCAAAAAAAAACCTATTCCAACTTCTGAAAGTGAATTTAAGGGAATTTTTCTTTTTAGTATTTCCTTTTGGGTAATGAACATCTCCACCCCGACCCGAGTCACCTTCTGTCTATTAGATGAGTTTCTCAATATGTTTTTTTTTCCCCACCACTAAACTAGGGGAAAATGTGTCTTGGTTTTGCATTTGAATTTTTATAATCATGATTTTTGGCATTTCTCTGTTTCCAGCGTGAAATTAAGTCTTTGGGGCATTACTGTGGGCTGGGAAAAAAAAAAAAAAAAAAAAGGTTCTCACTCTAGGAAAGAGCCGGGCGCAACATTATGCAAATGTCATTCATTTCAACATCTTAATTGGACTCACAGAGACGGAAATGGGTCTCTAGCCCTTGAATCTCCACGGCCGCTCAGCGCTGCGTCCAGGGACTGGATCTCCTGAGAGATTTCTTTCACCGATTTTTCTTTTCTTCTGATTGAGTGGTACTTCCTGGCGATGCGATCTGAGATTCACCTGTTTGTTTTCATTCAGAAGGAAGTTTTCCTTTAAAAAAATCGCCTTTTCTAAATGTAATTGGTGGGTACTAAGAAGAGATAAGGGTCAAAATCTGAATTGTCCTAGTTGGAAAATTGGATTTTATTTTTTGGTACCAGGGATTGAACTCAGGGCACTCGACCCCTGAGCCCCGTCCCCAGCCCTATTTTGCATTTTATTGAGAGACAGGGTCTCCCTGAGCTGCTTAGGGCCTCCCTTTGGTGGAGGCTGGCTTTGAACTCTCGATCCTCCTGCCTCAGCCTCCCAAGCTGCTGGG
Source organism: Callospermophilus lateralis (assembly GCF_048772815.1). NCBI lineage: Eukaryota > Metazoa > Chordata > Mammalia > Rodentia > Sciuridae > Callospermophilus > Callospermophilus lateralis. The sequence goes on along the minus strand of NC_135326.1, from coordinate 10,035,998 downwards.
ATGACAGGTGTGCATTATTGTGCCCTGCAGACTGTGGGACATCAGAGCCTCAAATAATAAAAAAAAAATTATTATGTGTATGTGCGTTTACAGACCTAGATAACTGGATAATTTATATATTTGCACATAATGTGTCACCAGAAAGAATATCTAATTATTTCCATGTAGACCTGAGTCTATACGGATAATCTAGAGGAATATAGAGAAATTTATAGACACATTTACATATGAATATAGAAGTATTTATATGTACGTATGTAAATAAATATAGGCATACAAATAAAAGTAGGTAAATTTACCTGCTAAATGGCAGTGTGCTACCACCTGAATTTCTGCTATTTTATTGCAAATGCAAAGTCTCCCAGTGGAATTCTTATAACTTATTATTGAACTTCTGAGTAATCCATCAGTTGAGGGCATGATGAGAATAAAGGCCAGACCTGGGAGAATCAATATTTCCATAAATATATGCATAAGTTTATACATAAATATATACATATATATTTATTTAATTTCAAATACTGTTTAAATATACATGCATATTGCTTTTTATTTTTATAAATAAAAAATGTATAAATTTTATATATTTGTTTATACAAATATATACATGAATTTGTTTTATAGAAATATAATATTTGCATATATACATATATTTGTTTAATGTAAATATAATGTTTAAATATATGAAAATATTGGCCTTATATATAAATACATATGAATATATTGGTTCTATACTTATAAATACATATACATATTGGTCTTCTATATATAAATATGTATATTTTGCTGTTTTTCTGGTATCATTTAACAACTTCTTGGCAATTTTGGATATGGATGCAATGCATATTTTAAATGCATGGTGTGGAGGAAACACAAATGGATCACAGGTTAGAAAATATGTTGAACGGGTCACGCAATCATATAAGGAACCAAAAATGAGTTTAAAAGTTCATGAATTGTCTTTGCAAGTAAACTGAGCATAACTTTTGTTTTCTTTTTGGGTACCGGGGGTTGAACTCAGGGGCACTTACCCCTGAGCGATATCCTCAGCGTCTATTTAAAATTTCCATTTTGAGACAGGGTCTCACTGAATTCCTGAGACTGGCCTCACACTTGTGGTCCTCCCACCTCAGCCTCCCGAGCTGCTAGGATCCCAGGTGTGCGTCACGGGGCCCTCGCACACAGAACTTTATTTTCTTTGGCCCCATTTTTTTTTTTTTTTTTTAATTAACAAGACGGTTTTAGCTCTTTCCTTCGGGATAACATTTCATTACGTGAGACATATTGTATTGGTTGGAGACTTGTGTTTTGCTATATGTTTACTGGTGCATAATTGTTGCATGCAACGCTGGGATGTGTCGTGACATATTTGTCCATGTGCACAATATAATAATGTGATTTGGCCAATGTATGGATGCATAAGAACATGTGGCATCTACACAGGATGGAGTTTCGTTCAGTGGTTAAAAAAAATAAAGTTGTGTCATTTGGAGGAAAAAGGATGAAAGTTGGGAACATGACGTTCAGCGAAGTCAGCCGGACCCAGAAGGTCAAGGGTCTCATGTTTGAAATCCTGTGTAGAAACTAGAGAGGAAAACAGAAAACAGGTCATGGAAATAAAATTCAGAAATCCTGGTGGCCGACTCCATGGCTCTGGCCCAAGGGGAGCAGAACAAGATGGCGGCAGGGCCTGGAGGAGGAGAGCAGCTCAGGACAGGGCACCAGGGAGCAGAGAGAGCTCTGTCACCAGGGACAGGACAGAGACCCCAAAGGCACAGCCCAGGGACCCCCTCCTCCAGCCCTCCCACCTGCTGCAGTCACCACCTAGTGAGTCCATCCAAGTGGATTAATCCAGTATTAGTCTACACCCAGTGAGTCCATCCAAGTGGATTAATCCACTATTAGTCTACACCCAGTGAGTCCATACAAGTGGATTAATCCACTACTAGTCTACACCCAGTGAGTCCATCCAAGTGTCTAAAATGTGTCCTGTGCAATCTGCCGCAGAGATTTCTCCGTAGAGCCTCGACCTCTGCCCGAACCCGTAAGCAAAGAAGGGTTCACGGAAAGTCACAAGACACCCGCGCGTATTCCACAATCCCCAGGTCTCTTCTGAGGCCTTTTGAGTGTTTCCTGTAAGAAAAGTTCCCAAGGAGCAAAGGTTAGCTGTGATCTCAGTGACTCGGGAGGCTGAGAGAGGAGGACCACAAGTTGGAGACCAGCCTCAGCAACTTAGAGAGGCCCTGAGCCACTTAGCAAGACTCTTGTGTTGAAATAAAATGTAAAAAGGGCTGGGGATGTGGCTCAGTGGTTAAGCACCCCTGGGTTCAAAATAATAATAATAATAATAATAATAATAATAATAATAATAATAATAATAAAAATAAATAATAAGGCACCAAGAATTGCAAAATCTTGGGGCTGGGCTTATTTACAAATGCTGTGGTTTATTTCTCTAGTTCATGGTTAGCATGCATGAGGTCCTGGGTTCCGTCCCCAGCACCAATAAATAAAAAAAAAATGTGCATTTAACAACAGACACTATAAGGGAGGCTGATAGGTGCATTTTGCATTGTTATTCTGCAGCTTATTCTGCACATTGCATTGTGATCAATGCACATTAAGCCGTCTTCAAAAGGCTTAGCATCTCAAATACAATTAATTCGACAGGTGGATTTAATAACTACCGATTTTTAAGCACTAAAAGGGTGATTCTAACCAATTTCTCATTGATTCCTTTAAATTTATGAAAACTCTCCAATCCGAACGATACCTCTTTTTCGGAACCCAAGGCTGCTTTGCCAATAACCAAATCTATCATCAAGAATGCTGAAAAATGAACATTTTTAATATTTTTTTTCTTCTTCCTTTAAAACCCCTGGAAAGAAATTTACATAATAAGCTGTCAATTTTTTTTTCTTCAAATTTCAATCTTCCTCTATTCAAAAAAAAAAAAATCTTCTTGGTAGGCATTTGTATTTGAATAGCTTCCAGATAACCATTTATTATTTTTTTTCCAGAAAATAATGTATCTTCCCAACACCTAGAATTGGGATGAATTAACATTTGCTCACATTTGCTCTTTTTTAGGAATAGGCCCCCAAAATGGGGCGTTAAGATTTCCAGATTTTGATTGGAACATTGTTCAAAAGGGTCATGGGAAACATAGTTTGAGAGAGTTTTTTTTTTTAAAAAAAAAAAAAAAGAGGACAAATCAGAGTTTCAGACCAGGCTGCAATCTGGGGGAAAGTCTTGGGCTTAATTCTCTTAGTCCTCCAAAGGAATCAAACCTGCAGTGTCCACTACTGGGTGGGCTTTCTTTTCTTTTTTTTTTTTTTTTTGGTACCGAGGATTGAATACAGGGACACTCGACCCCTGAGCCCCGTCCCCAGACCTATTTTGCATTTTATTTAGAGACAGGGTCTCCCTGAGTTGCTTACGGCCTCACTTTGGCTGAGGCTGGCTTTGAACTCACAGTCCTCCTGCCTCAGCCTCCTGGGCTATACTAGGAATGACAGGTGTGCATACCATGTCCAGCCTGCACCCCTCTTTTTTTCTATGACAGCCCTCAGGAACAAATCCCCACAAAATAATATAGAGACAGGTATATATTTTTGTTGCTGTGCTAGAGATTGAACCCAAGGGTGGTCTACCACTGAGCCACACGTCCATGTTTTTTATTCTTTTATTATCACACAGGGTCTTGTCACATGCTGCGATGACCTGGATCTTACAGTCTCCGTGCCTGAGCCTCTCAGTAACTGATTTTACAAATATATAAAGATTTTCCCCAGCCAGAGAGAAAAATGATCTTTAATAAACTTTGTTGCACTTAATGCAATCTATCCAAACCCCAGATCGCCATTTCATCCTGTTATCGATAGTAAATAGAGTGAGTTACGTCACGCACTTTTATGGTAAGAGGAACAAAAACTTTGGTGTGCATTTCACACGTATATCATTTTACACCTGAGAATAGACACATTCCAAACGCTTCAGACCCAGGTGACTCTTGGCTCTCAAATAGGGCTGCCCAGTTCTGAGGGATGCTCAGGATTCACGAGAAACAAGAACCAGGTTTTCAATGCAGCGGTTGATCCATGAGGGCGGTTTTAGGTAGTGTTCACATCACTGTGACCAAAAGACTTGACAAGAACATTGCAAAGAAGGAAAATTCTATTTGGGGCTCACGGTGTCCGAGGTCCAGTCCCTGGTGGCCGACTCCATGGCTCTGGCCCAAGGGGAGCAGAACAAGATGGCGGCAGGGCCTGGAGGAGGAGAGCAGCTCAGGACAGGGCACCAGGGAGCAGAGAGAGCTCTGTCACCAGGGACAGGACAGAGACCCCAAAGGCACAGCCCAGGGACCCCCTCCTCCAGCCACACCCCACCTGCTGCAGTCAGCACCCAGTGAGTCCATCCAAGTGGATTAATCCACTATGAGTCTACACCCAGTGAGTCCATCCAAGTGGATTAATCCACTACTAGTCTACACCCAGTGAGTCCATCCAAGTGGATTAATCCACTGAGTAGGTTACACCTCTAATAATTTAATCCTTTCACCTCGGAACACATTTGCATGATCTTTTGGGCGACATCTCATATCTAAACCATATAAATGGGACCCTTTTACACAGACAAAAGTAAAACAAACCTACTGGACACCTATACGAGTCCACACTGACCACAAGAGAAGCCAAAAGAAAATCATGTGCATTTCCGCTTTTATTGAGGACAGCACATTCTTCAAACAATTGAGTCTCCATCTTGAACCAGTTTCCAACAAGTCCATCTGGATGAATAGCTTTTATTTTAAAAAAAACTATCTAATTTTGTTTGGGTGGAATTTATTGGAGGTGATGGACATTCTCCCCTATTTTGTGGAATGCAAAAGAGTCACCTACCTCCGCAGACGTCCTCTAAGGTCCCCCATCTTGAATGCCATTTTAAGCCACGATTCGATGTTTTTTCAACTGGAAAGGAAAGAAGGACCCTTCGGCTCAATTCTCCGGGAGACAGAAATTCACTGGGTTGCACGTTTTTCCAAGTCTTCAAAAAAAAAAAAAATGAGTCTTAAATAAGTAACTAATAGGAAACTTGCGTTTTCTGCAGGTTGCACCTTGTGGGTCTGGTGAATTTCTCATCTGAGAGTCGTGGATGCTTCAGGGTGAACTTGCAGGTGCCTTTGAGGGTGGACGTCCCTTCCTGACCCAGCCTGAGGCCACGGATATATTTGTGGCTATTCATGGTGTCCTGTCCCCTTATGGTCCTGCTGACCAGCTCCCCTCCTTATTTTCCCTTTGCAAGAATCCTGTCCCAGAGCAGATGAGCCGGGAGAGAGTCTGGGGACATGATCCTTCTTTTTACGTAAAATTCAAAAAAAAAAAAAAGTATATTTTCAACAGTTTTCGAATTCTTTGGACTGCAAATATTTTATGAGACTGATTTAAAAAATCATGTCATACTCTGTTCCCTATGAACTTCTGTTTCTCTGTCTCTGGTAAATGTTGCAAATTTCTCAGTATTGAAAGCAGTTAGTATTTGCAACGGGGATTGTGAAAGTGGACACTGTATGTAGAAAAAAGATACATTGTATAGACAACAAAAGTAAACAGTGATTTTTTTTTTAACTTTTAGAGTGTTATTTTAATATTTAAAGGAAGCTTTTCAAAATCAATCTGGTTTGAATTTATTCCTAGTGTAAATAAGTTACAAATCAAACCTATTTCTAGGGGAAAAAAAAATGTATACGTTCGTACACATTAAAATACCCAATGACTGGGCTGGGGCTGAGGCTGGGGTAGAGCATTTGCCTGGCATGTGGGAGGCACTGGGTTCGAGTCTCAGCACTGCAGATAAATAAGTGAATAAAATAAAGAACTATCAACATCTTTAAAAAATTCTAAAAAAGGCCCAATTATTAAGAAGTGTTTTTACGAGGTCACAGAGCTGGGTTTTGTTTAAATTTTTTTGAAAATCAAAGGAAAGCATAAGACAATATGAATTGCAATTAAAACCCATGCAATCTTGGAAACTCGACCATTGCAAGAAATCGGGAGACAGATGTTTAGGGAGGTAGCTCAGCTCTAGGAGCATTGAGCTCTGGGTTCCGAGAGAAAGGTGTGTAACAAAGACCCCGTTCATGCTGGTGTGTAGGGTCTACGCAGCTCTCTGCAAAACCAGAAAAGTCAGTGCATCTCTGATCTCAACACCAAGGAATTTAAAGTCTAGCGAAGAGCAATAATGCACACCTGTCATCCCAGCGGCTCGGGAGGCCGAGGCAGGAGGATCGCGAGTTCAAAGCCAGCCTCAGCCAAAGCGAGGCCCTAAGCAACTCAGGGAGACCCTGTCTCTAAATAAAATGCAAAATAGGGCTGGGGAGGGGGCTCAGGGGTGGAGTGTCCCTGAATTCAATTAAAAAAAAATAGCAACTTTAGCTGGTTGTCTTAATCTCAATGTTTTAGACCCTAATACCCTCCCCCAAGTGGTTTGCAATAATGAATAAAGACCTAAGAGATGAGGATCCCTTAGGAAGATTCATTTTATCATAGGGGTAAAAAAAAAAAACCCTTCATCTGAATTTCAGCAATGAATATTATCAAATCTTAAGAAAAAAATGTGATATTTAAACCTTCAGTAGCTTATTTCACTATGCATAAAGGTAGATTCTCCAAGTCCTAAGAATAGAGATAATATCCATATCAAGCCAATTGTCCAATGTTTTATTAAGAATCCTGGCATTCAGAAATTAAAAAAAAAAACAAAAACCCACAGAGCTATATTCTTGCAAAGGCAAGACAACATCGCCACTAAGTTTCGGCAGAAAATCTTCATAGAATTCCAACGTCACTCCCTCAGGAGGGAGAACAGAGATTTAGAAAGTCGGCTGCTTAGTAAATCATTATTCTATAAATGCACGTATATTTTCTTACTTTAGGTTGGAGTAAGTCTGCGAGATGTTGTGCATTTCCCCTGCAAATTGACCCATGCAAGCTCATTCACATTTGCAAATGTCCAGCGCAAAACAGAAATCTTTTTTTTTTTTAAATGAAAATATCACTGGGACTTGCGTGGACTTGGCTATAGTCTGCAACGAGGTCGAAGTTTTGGAATATGCCAAGATTCAGTAAAACCCCGTAGAAAGCGCAGCGGGCTTCTGCATGGGTGAGGAGGACGGGGGGTCCAGTGGCTGAGTTAGTGTCCACTGCTGTCACACTTCATGGGACCTCGATGACCGTGTACCCGGGGACCTTCGTCTAACACAGAGATGTTCTCCTCGGCTCAGAGGCAAAGTTGGCATCGTTTTACCCAAAAAGTCATCAAACTGAGCCAACTGGAGGAGCCGGTGGGTAATGACCCTATTGGCACACGCCCCGCCGTTCCCGGCTGCAGCTCCGGCTGCCTAAATGGCACATTTGAATCCTTCCCACGAAGAGGGAGAAATAAAACTTCTAGAAGTGCATCATCCAAGGCTCACGCTCTTGCTTTATCCCCAAAGAGGCCACTTTTATTTTGGTCCCTCAAGGCAGTTTGCAGACAAGAATGATTTGCTCCCCATCGGGACTCTGGAACCTGGAACCACCGTGCATGGCCGTCTGTATCCAGGTGTCCCCCAGGGTGAGACCTGGTCATGGCCGGGCTCTGACAGTGACTTAGCTTTTTGGCTTTTTTTTTTTTTTTTTTTTGCAGGTTTTTGCAAACTGGTTCCTGACTCTCGTGGGGATGAGCGTGGGTTTTCTGCAGTCTGGGGACAAGCTGGATTGGGGACCGATGTCGGTGCCAATTGATATTTTGGTTTTCAAGGACGCAAGGAGGACATCTTTGCATGGTTTTGCAATTGCCCCAAACTCTTGCCCTATACGTGGCCATCGGCTCATCTCAATGGGGATGAATTTGCAGGTCACAGGTGAGCCTTCGGACCTGGGGTGGCTGGTGACCAGGGTTCAATTATCAGCAGCGAGAGTGGCCTCAGAGGCAAATGGGTTCCCCAAAGCTCATGCATCAAAGGGAGCTGAATCCTGGTCCCCTCCAGGCACTTAGCCCTCGGGGGACAGGGACAGCTCCTTCCTGAGGGGCTGGGAGAGATTTTCTGTAGGAGAAAATAGGGATTTCTAAGTTCATCTTCCCAATTCCTTCCGTCTGTCGGATTAACACCGTCCGCCTTGCTAGTGGATGTTGGCAACCCCCTGGGAAACGCGTGTCCTGTGCCGTGTCCAGCTGCTCGGGAGATCAAAGGGTCCTCAGGTCCTGCAGGGAGGGGACACTGAGAGTTTTAACCGGAATGTTCTTTAAACCTCATTTACCTGGGGAGAGCCAACCCGGCCATCTGTGCCGCCAACGTCACTCTGAGCTCCAGGGGCTTCGACACTCTGGTTGTAAAAAGCAGGTAAATTACGGGCACAGGTCAGAGGGACGTGGGTGGTGGCACATGAGGTCCAGGGGACAGTTCTATCAACGGCCCCCGGTGCTGACCCCACAGCTTCCTTCCCAGAAGCCCTGGATCTGCAGCCCTGCCTGGCCTCCGGGCACAGCCTCCGCCACCTTCCTCACAGACCTCCTGTGACCTGCAGGGGACATGCAGGAGGGAAGTCACGTCCCTGAGAGGAGCCAGGGGACCCTGAAGGGGGAACTTCTTGGACCCTGACGCAGACCAGGTCCCGGGACCCAGGGGGACGAGGCTCCTTCCTCCAACCCTAAAATCTGCAAGAACAGGTTCCACTGAGAACCAGGCAGCAGGGGCCAGGGGACCCAGAGTGGCCATGGCCGTGGGGACTGGAGAGTTGGAGGTCACCCTGCTGTCCGTCAAAGTCAGGAGGGGACCTGGGCAGGGCTCTCTGGGGACTTCCCTGGGACCCCAATAAAACCGGAGGGCAGGAGGGGCACGCTGTCCCTGTCCCCTCTGAGAGGACACCTTGAGAGTGTCCCCTTCCCATGTCCATGCCTTTCATAAGCTCCTGCCCGTCACTGTGATTGACAGGTCTGACATCTTTCTGCCTTGGTACAAAGAATTGGGTTCTGAAGACGGGGTCTCTGTGTGGCCTCAGTTTCTTGGAAGGACTCAGCTCCATGACATTGGCACTTACGCTGCGGCCACTGTTAACCAGATGTCGGATGGACACCTGGGTCAGCTTCTCAGTGTGGCCACGCCGAGGCCGGTCAGCCTCCGAAATAGCCGCTGTGCAGAAGCTGGTTGGGATGTGGCAACAATAGGAGTCGATTATTTCAAACGTGCTCCCGAGTTACGTCCCCAGCCCCTTTTAAAAATATTGGGTTTTGAGACGGAGACTCGCCCATGGCCAAGGCTGGCCTCCCACTTGCGATCCTCCTGCCTCAGCCTCCTGAGCAGCAGGGATTCGTTCTCTCTTACTGAACGGAAAACATTTTCCTTGTATTTTTTTCGACGCATCCCAATCAGCTTCTTTATGAACAGTTGCTGTTTTTCTTTATGTTGTGGGTCACCAAATCCATACCAGGAACTAGGCTTCCCAAGAATTTCTAGTAAAAAAAAAAAAAACCTGAAAAGATGAACCTCATCTAAAACAGGATCAGAAATCCCCTGAACACAGGTGTTTAAAAGAAAATCTTCAAACCAGGTGCATAAGTGTGATCCCAACAATTCTAGAAACGGAGGCAGGAGGATCCCAAGTTCAAGGGCACCTTGGGCAAATTAGCAAGACCCTGTCTCAAAAATCGAAAAATAAATACATGAGAAGAAATGGAGAGAGATAGATCTTAGTGGTAAAGGGCCCTTTGATTTAATCCCTTTTTCAAAAAAATAAAAATAAAACGAAAATCCTCACTATCCATAGTATCCAGCATGATTTCTGCACATCTAAGATACTTCCTATATGAAAATTTGATATATAGTTTCATGGTACGTGAATCGGGAAGCAGTCCAAATTTTATCGTTTTACAAAGAGGTTTGCAATTTCAGGGCAGACCTAGGTAACGTCTGCCTTTCCATAAAATATCTGTTATTCTGGATGAGAAAAAAATGAGACCGTTGGGAACAAGTCAATCAAATGCATTAAGATATACCCCTTCGACACCGGTTTTCCTCGTTGGACCCCATACTGTTTCCACTGGACATTTTCTCCTTGGATGTTATGATTTTTAGACTCGTGGTAGGAAATTTATCCTTTAATATAGAATCTATTTTTAATCTTTGCTCCGGGAGGAGCGGTCTCTTTGCTGTTCAGTCCTGCAATTCATAAACACCCTCTCTGTTCTGAAACCAAATCATGGCTTAGACTCATCTCCCCACCCCGCAGTCACTTTGGTCTCAAATGCTCGTTTTGGGATTCCCATCGAAGTGAGGATCTCCTTATCAGGTCCTCGGGATGCCTAATCAGATGACCGTGACATCAGAATCGGCCGGCAACAGAAGTCCCCCATGAATGCCCAAAGATTGCTTTGGGACCTGGGCTCTTGGTCACGTCAATCATCCCTCTGTAAATTGGGTTGATAGAACAGAGGCCTGATCCTCCATTCCAAGCTGGTATTGGGCGGTCAGTCCAAGGTCGCCGCCAATCAACCCCAGTGATGCAAAGGGGCCAAATTAACCGTCAGTCCCTCAGGGCGTCTGGCTCAGGGTCCTCCACCACTGGAAATGCATGGCGAAGCAGTCGGGTGCGAGGGGCTGTCCATCAACGTCAGTCCTCAGATGGCATTTGAGAAGGGAGCTCTCTAGAGCCTGCAGAGTTGGGGTCTGGGATTCCGAGATCTGAGAGTCCAGAGAATTCTTCCCATTGACACAGCCAACAAGGCACTGAACAAAGCTTTCATGCAGGTGGGACCATGCCCTGGGGTCACTAGCACGCACTTAGGGATGACATCCTGTGCCTGACTCCTTGACCTCTCTCTCTGCTCCCTGGTGCCCTGTCCTGAGCTGCTCTCCTCCTCCAGGCCCTGCCGCCATCTTGTTCTGCCTCCCTTTGGGCCAGAGCCATGGAGTCGGCCACCAGGGACTGAACGTTGGACACCATGAGCCCAGGTAAACTTCTCTTCTTCTAAAAGCTCATGTGTGACATGCTGCAAGAACCTTCAGAGGTGAAATGATTGGGATAGGAGAGGTGTAACCTACTCAGTGGATTAATCCACTTGGATGGACTCACCGGGTGTAGACTAATAGTGGATTAATCCACTTGGATGGACTTACTGGGTGGTGACTGCAGCAGGTGGGGTGTGGCTGGAGGAGGGGGTCCCTGGGCTGTGCCTTTGGGGTCTCTGTCCTGTCCCTGGTGACAGAGCTCTCTCTGCTCCCTGGTGCCCTGTCCTGAGCTGCTCTCCTCCTCCAGGCCCTGCCGCCATCTTGTTCTGCTCCCCTTGGGCCAGAGCCATGGAGTCGGTCACCAGGGACTGAACGTTGGACACCATGAGCCCCAGATCAACTTCTCCTCCTCCAAGTTGTTCTTCTTAGGTGACTTGGTGACACTGGTGGAAATCTGAGTCACTCAACCCATGCACCATGTGAAGTGCTATTTTTTTTTATTTATCTCGTTAGCATTTTAATCAGATTATTCTCCTATTAGCTTCACTCCGGTTGCCATTTATATATATATTTTTATACCTACGTGGGATGAATTTATGTATGATGACATATTATTATTTTTTTTGCAAACTTTGCTGACTGCTCTTACTGCAAATGAAGGATATTTTTCTAGGAATTGCATATTTTCAGTTATGCAAATGCATACATAATTATGAACCTGACATCTGTTCGTGCACTGCACAACTTCTGTGTCCCTCATGACAATTAGTTTGGGTGTCTAATCTCATAATTTTCTCCATAGTAGGCTGCACCACGTATTTTCCGTCCGTTGTGATTTTATGAGAACGTCTGACGTTTTAATGCTGAGCACAATCGCCCATTTCTGCCTCGAGGTACATACGTCCGTCTACCGAGAATCTGAAGTGGATGCATGTAGAACATTAAGGAAATATTTGCTTTTCCCAATTTGATTTTTATTAGAAAATAATGACGAGATTTATAAATGTCTTTCCTCGTCTTAGGACGATCGTCATGATTTATCTCTGCGAATTATGGACTTGCACAACGGAACTCAAGCATTTCTGTCTGATAATTAACCGCTTTCTATTTCAGGTATAAAGGACACATTATGAAGATTTTTTTAAGCTTTGCTGTGTTATACTTTTTAAATATTTGACTATATTATTGTCTTTGAATGTTTTGTTCAGTCATGTTTGTAAGGAAGTCTATCTATGGCCTTTTCTTAAATTTTATGTCTGGAATTTTACAAAAATCAATAGCTGTTTCTCATTTTCCTATATTCTGGGACGAGTGTAGAAACCTTTGGGGTCATGTGTCTTTTACATTTTAATGCATTTAACAATTTTATAGATACACACATGAAATAAGGAGGATGGATAAATGGGTGGTTTGATGGGTGGATGGATGGATGGGTGGGTGGATGGGTGGATGGGTGGGTGGATGGGTGGATGGATGGGTGGGTGGATGGATGGGTGGATGGATGGATGGATGGGTGGGTGGATGGATGGATGGATGGGTGGATGGATGGATGGGTGGGTGGATGGATGGATGGGTGGATGGGTGGGTGGATGGGTGGGTGGATGGATGGATGGATGGGTGGATGGATGGATGGGTGGGTGGATGGATGGGTGGATGGATGGGTGGATGGATGGATGGGTGGGTGGATGGATGGATGGGTGGGTGGATGGATGGATAGATGGATGGATGGGTGGATGGGTGGGTGGATGGATGGATGGATGGATGGGTGGATGGATGGATGGATGGGTGGGTGGATGGATGGATGGATGGGTGGATGGATGGATGGGTGGGTGGATGGATGGATGGGTGGATGGGTGGGTGGATGGATGGATGGGTGGATGGATGGGTGGATGGATGGATGGTTGGATGGGTGGATGGGTGGATGGATGGGTGGATGGATGGGTGGATGGATGGATGAGTGAATGGATGGGTGGATGGATGGGTGGATGGATGGGTGGATGGATGGATGGTTGGATGGGTGGATGGATGGATGGGTGGGTGGATGGGTGGATGGATGGATGGTTGGATGGGTGGATGGGTGGATGGATGGGTGGATGGATGGATGGATGGATGGATGGGTGGATGGATGGATGGGTGGGTGGATGGGTGGATGGATGGATGGTTGGATGGGTGGATGGGTGGATGGATGGGTGGATGGATGGGTGGATGGGTGGATGGATGGGTGGATGGATGGGTGGATGGGTGGATGGATGGGTGGATGGATGGGTGGGTGGATGGGTAGATGGATGGGTGGATGAGTGGATGGGTGGGTGGTTGGATGGATGAATGGGTGGATGGGTAGATGGATGCGTGGATGGGTGGATGCATTGATGGGTGGATGGAAGGATGGATGGTGGGTGGGTGGGTGGATGGATGGAAGGATAGATGGATAGGTGTTTGGGTAGATGGGTGGGTGGGTGGATGGATGGATGGGTGGATGGATGGATAATAACAAATGTGGACCAGACAGATACCCACTTATATAAATACATAGATGATAGATACTCAAGTAAGTGAGGTAGATTGATGGATGAGTGGATCAATGGATGGATATGCAAATACAAAGGTAGGTAAGTAGGTAGGTAGGTAGGGAATAGATAGATAGATAGACAATTGGGGTCAATAATTAGAGGACCTGGAAAGTCCAAAATCTACCAGTTAAGTCAGAAGTTTGGAGACCAAGCTCACAGTGTTAGAATTTGGGTCCACACTTTTTTTATTTAATTTTTTTCGTTGTCCTTTTTTAATTATATGTGACAGTAGAGTGCAAATGCCATTGTTTCACCCTTCTTCAAGGCTGAGTAATATTCCACTGTGTGTATATATATGCCACGTTTTCTTTATCCATTCATCTACTGAAGGGCACCCAGGTTGGATCCACAGTTTAGCTATTATGAATTGAGCTCCTATAAACATTGATGTGGCTGTGTCCCTGTCATGTGCTGATTATAAGTCCTTTGAGTATAGACCAAGGAGAGGGATAGCTGGGTCACACGGTGGTAATTAATTAAAAATTATTGAAATCTTGTCAAAATGTGAAAATTTACCCAGATCTTTTGCAGAATATACGCACTAGATTATCTGTATTGCGATCTCTTGATATGCATGTACCCACCCACACCCAAATTACTGGGACTCATTGGTGACATTCCCAGGTGATTGACAGGTGCACTGATATTTGAAAAGCACTTGCAAAAACTCTATTGATGGTTTCATGCTTTTGCAACATAATTATAGCAAAAAAACAGGATGAGGCTTCATTCTTTTTTGTATCTGTGCCTTGTTCACGGAAAGACCTTTATACTTTAGTTACTCATGAAATCCAGATCATTTAGTCATAACCCAGCTTTATGCCAATTAAAACTGCATAAATTCACCTTGAAACTTGTGCAATTAAACTTTATTTTTGGAGGGGATTGAACTCAGGGCCACTCAACCCCTGAGCCCCGTCCCCAGTCCTACTTTGCATTTTATTTAGACACAGGGCCTCCCTGAGTTGCTTAGGACCTCGCTTTGGCTGAGGCTGGCCTTTAATTCACGATCCTCCAGCCTCAGCCTCCCCAGCTGGGATGACAGGCGTGCACCTCTGCACCCAACACAACTGATCTTTTGACAAAAAGAGAGTATGCACTCTTTTTAAGTGCATGCAGAGGTTCTCAGAGAGAGATTACTCTGGACCATAAAGCAATCCCTTGATAAATGCCAGAAAATTCCAATCATAGACAATATCTTCTCTGATCATGGTGGAATGAAATTAAGAAGAAAAAAAAAATCTATAGTCGCTGGATGTGCTGGTTCTAGAGGCTGAGGCAGGAGGATTGCAAGTTGGAGGCCAGCCTCCGCCAGGAAGCAAGATCCTAAGCAACTTAGTGAGACTCTGTTACAAAATAAAGATTAAAAATGGCTGGGGATGTGGCTCAGTGGTTAAGCAAATAGATGGATCGATGAATGAAGAGAGAGAGAGAGAGAGAGAGAGAGAGAGAGAGAGAGAGAGAGAGAGAGAAATCTAGGCTATGGAAATCTCTGGAAATGGTTCATATATTTGGAACATTTTCAACCTAGTCCAAAAAATCTATTATAAAGGGAAATCACAAAATATCTTTCATGCAACCACATTGACTCGATTCAATGTATTTTTGAGGCATTGGTATTTTGATAACTTAGGGGAGACTTTAGGGGTGAAATTCCAGATTAGGAAATGGATTTCAGATTCGAGTAATGTGTCACGTGATGATTTCGTCACCCTTAAGATGCTCAGATTTGCTTGCAAGCAGAAGAAAATTGAAATGACACCGCAGTGCACGGGACACTCAGAAATCCGTATCCGTACATTTATTTTTCTCATTATCTTTGTTTTCTATAATTTATTTTATTTTATTTTTATTTTTGGAACTAGGGATTGACCCAGGGGCGCTCGACCACTGAGCCGCATCCCCAGCCCTTTGTCTTTTTTTTTTATTTTATTCAGAGGTAGAGTCTCATTAAGTTGCTCAGACTCTCCCTAAGTGGCTGAGGCTGGCCTCCAACTTGCGATCCTCCTGCCTCAGCCTCCTGAGCCACAGGATTGACAAGAGTGTACGACCACATCCAGCTCTATTTTTTTTTTCTTTGTAACCAAATAGGAATAGCACAGTTTCTTTCTTTCAAATCTTGACCATTGTTAACTATGCAATTCAAATGTATTAAATGGGCTTCTTGATGATGTACAAGCATCACCCACGTCCAAGTAACGATGAAAGAAGTCAACCACCAGGTCCTGGGTTTCTTGGTCATTTGTGCAACTTCTTTCTAGAAATAGTATTTTACATCATTGGCACCGTTTTCCAGCAATTTTTCTTTTTTTTTTATTAATCCTTTAAAAAAACCATTATGTATGCATTAAAGAGAGCAAATTCTTTTCCGATACGTAACTTCAAATTTCCTCAAATGGCCATTTTCCTCTGCGGATCACAGAGTTGGGGCATGACTCCGTATTTTTTTTTTTTTTGAGCCTAAGGAAGACCGTACCGTTCTACTCCGTCCACATTTTTAAAACTTGAAATGATCCCTTGGGTTACTGCCAGGTCACAGAAAAAAAATAGTTTAGCTTCGTCAAAGAGAGTCACAAAATATTCTGAGTTTGAAACCATTATCATTATTATTTTTTTTTAAGTCTCTGTTCATGCTCCTGGGGCTTGGAATGGCCTTTTCCCCTGATAAATGAGACCTTTGCAGAAAATATCATCAATTAAAGATGCATTTCAATCACCTGACATAGTCCCCACGAGAGTTCATGGAATTATGTCGTGAGATTCTTAAATTGGCCCATTGTGAGGGACAGGCTGGGCACGAACCTCCTATATTGCAAGGTAAAAAAAATATATAGATCATTGCACGTGATCACCTAAAACTAGAAAAATCATCATTATTATCATTATTATCAGTGTCATTAATTTTTGCATTCCATCTATTGAAAGTGGTCCACCCAACAGGCATAGATTCTCGGCATCGGAATTAATGCATAATGAATTAATTAACTAATTAATAAATTAATCCCATCTTCTCCCCAAATTATCTTTTTTTTTTCTTTTCTTTTTCTAAAAATTTGACCCCCACCCCTCAAGGGTCCCTGGTCGATAAAATCCTAAAGCACCCAATCAGAGAACGTTCTGGAAGCTTCAGGAGACCCTCTCCAGCCCAGGTGGAAGCGCTCGCTCAGTATCGCTTTCCGGACAAAGTTGGAGACGGTCTCCAGCGCCCTCCCTCTCACGGAAGAGTTCTCAGAAGTCCGTTAAATTTTATGGTCTTTATGACCAGCTTTATGGAAGCCGGAAAAAAAAAGAAAAAAAATCTCTCGAGAAGTGAATTAAAGCTGATCTTTTTGCTCGTCATAAAATAAGGAACATCTTATTTCACCAAAGGGGAAGGCTTTCAAATGACTTTTAAAGTAAAATCATAAAAGTTAAAAGGAAAAGAAAGAAAAAGAAATCCAGGGAGATTAGCTGAGTGGTTCTTCTCTATATTCCTTTCACACACACAAACATAAAGGGACACCGTCAAAACAGAGGCAGTGTAAGTGTCCAAAATGCACACAGAAGCACTCACCCATGCGCATGTACACATATGTTGCTATATAAATGCATATTCGTGCATGATCTAGGTGTGTGTGTATACAAACATATATGATGTTTTTATTCACTGTGTTAGTTCCTTTTATTTTTCTCTCTGACCAAAGTACAACTTCCAAGGACGACTTTCAGGAGGTGAAGTTCATTTTGACTCTTGGTTTGAAGACCAGTCCATGGTCAAGGCGAAAAAACATGGCGGAAGGGGATGCTGGTCATGCAGTTTATGGTAGCCAGGATAAAAAAAGAGGGAGTTCAAATATGGCCCCCAACAACACACTCCCAATGACCTACTTCCTGCAGCCATGCCCCACCTGCCTATGGTTACCACCCAGTAAACCCATTCAGATTAATCCAGCAAATGGATTAATCCACTCATGGACTCATCCTCTGAACAGCCCCAGGGTTGGTGAGGGAGGTGCACAATGATTTTTTCATGGTTCATCTTTGCAGCACCTGCTAATAGGTGGGACTTCACTGTGTGGTGCCCCAAATGTCCATCCCGGTGGCCACAGAGACCCATGAGCCTCTGTGCATGGGCTTAGTTGGGTCTCACTCGAAATTTTCCTCCTGAATAGGATTTTTCTCTCCAAGTCATGATTAAATTTCTCCAACCGCTGGGTTCCACCTGGTGGCTCCTCTGAACTCATCGACACCTACAAGGGGAGGGAATCGACGTTGATTCACTTTGGTGGATCCACGGGAGCAGACGGAATCCCTGGGCTTCTTTCTCCCCATGTTGTGAAATTTGCCATCTTGGCTCCAAAGCTCGGAATATAAAAGAGGGGAAATTAAAGCGGAGTTTGCCAAGGATTTTCTTGGGACTGAGGTTGACATGCCAATCGAAGGAGGTGACAGCCGCCTTTCAGAACCGCTTCAGATTCATTTTATTTTATGATGCTCAGTGTCGGGTCTTTGCCAAAGTGAAAGACCGTGGCTTCTTCGTTTGAATGCGTTTTAGGAAATCGGTGGCGTTTTAAGATCAAGATGCGCCACGGACACAAACACGCAATTTGGTTATGTTTCAGAACGAGATTGTGAATCGAAATAAAATCCACCATTCGCCACTTGAATTTTCTCTTTTAGCTGTTGAGAGAGCTGGCCAGCTGCTGCCCTGAAGCCAACGTCCTCCTTAAAGCATCTGCGGATGACCAGTGGACAACAGCAGTAAAACTGGGCTGGGAAATCCCAGTATCTGCAAAATAATGGTCACCCTCCCTGTTGCCCCCAGAGAGAAGCCACACAGTCAGAGTCACCTTCAGGAAGCTGGAAAGGGACACAGGTGCCTTTTTTGTTTGTTTGTCTCTGGGAGTTGTGGTGGATCCTCACCATCATCATCACCACCACCACCCTCATCATCATCATCTTCACCATTGTATTAATCATCATCATCATCATCGTCACCATAAGCCATCCCCCTCCCCACCACCAACACCATCACC
Source organism: Callospermophilus lateralis (assembly GCF_048772815.1). NCBI lineage: Eukaryota > Metazoa > Chordata > Mammalia > Rodentia > Sciuridae > Callospermophilus > Callospermophilus lateralis. The sequence goes on along the minus strand of NC_135326.1, from coordinate 10,017,426 downwards.
ACCATCCCTGTCACTATGATTGTCACCATCACCATCATCATCATCACCATCATCATAACCATCACCATTATCACCACCACCACCACCATCATCATCATCTTCACCATTATATTAATCAGCATCATCCTCATCACCATTGGGGGAAGCACTACTATGTACAGAAAAAGCCCATCGAGATGCCACATATCAGCCTTTGCAGAAACACAATGAGGTCCCAAGTCACTGTGGCATGGCTTTTCCTAACAAGACAGAAAATAACAAGCGTGGAGAGGATGTGGACTAATCTAAACCCTCATACCTGGAAGAGTGGGACTGTGTAATATAGCAACAGCTTTGGAAACCCCATATCAGTTCCCATAACCGCGAAACAGAATTACCCTATGACCTCAAAATCCCGCCCCTGAGTTCAATGCCTGGTACCGAAAAATTTTAAAAAATGAATAAGAAAGTGCAGTACTGTTATAGAGCCACAAAATCACTGGGGCTAGTTTCAAAATTACTTTGACTGTTGCTAAAACACTGATCATGAACCATAGCATTAATAAAGTTGACAAATGTCAGCCAAGTCTCTTCTGGGAATATGTGCAAAGGGACCGAGTTTGGCAAACTAAAGAGCTACCTGCACACCTGGGTATTTCAGCACTGCTCACTAAGGTAAGGTAAGAAATCCACCCGGGTGCCCATCAACAGATGCCTGGAGAAAAAAAATACATTGTTCAGCCAAAACAAAACAAAACAAAACAAAACCAAAAAACAAATGCCGCACATTTCACGTCCTTCCATCCTATGAGATGACACTGTAGCACATTGAAACAGGTAATTAAAAAAAAAATAAAACTGGAGGGTTGAGCATGAAAGTTTGCTTCTCTGTACACCCCTCGGCAATGTTCTGACTATCAGAAATGGGGATGCACTTTGGAGGAGAAAGACGAAACTCTTGGTGACGCGTAGCAAGAAAACTAAGCAGGAGCCACAGGAAACTGCCAGACTGAACTTCTCAAAACCATGAGCCCAAATCTGCCTTTTTTCTGCACGTGGTTTATTCCCATGTCTTTTGTCACAGAAATGGAAACCTGACTAAAGCAAAGGAACATACACAGATGTGCAGATGGTCCCTCGACTTTGGACTGGTTGACATCCTGGTGGCGTGACACCGATACGATTTCAGACACAAACGCATACTTGGTATTTTGAAGGTTCATATGTGATATGATGACCTCTCTCTCAACGCCGGGCTGTCTGAAAAAGCCATTGAAAAAGCCATCAAAGTCCAGAAGCATCGGTGGGTAGACTTTCCTATGGATTCTGCTTGGTTTCTGAGGTCCTTTGTGAATAAATATAAATGGACTATTTTCTCCATGTTACGATTCAGGATCAGCTGAGGTGCGCTGTGGAGATGGATGATGCCAGCAATATCCTTGTTGCCCAGTTGGGGGGCATTTCCATTGCTCGGCATATCCATTGCTCTGCATTTTATCATCCGTCTCTCCTTCCGTAAAAATCCACTTCTCTTCTCTTATAATGGATGCAGTTGATCCTATCCAGTGTAGACCTCTGCTCTCAGGGTGCAGTCTGATGCAAGCTCTTTGTCTCTCTGCAGCTTGATTTAAAAGACATGGATTCACTGGTGGTCACTGAAGGCAGGTGGGGTGTGGCTGGAGGAGGTGGGTCACTGGGGACTTTCCTTTTTGGACTATATCCTGTCCCTGGCTTTTACCTCTTTCTGCTTCCTGGCTGCCAGTGAGCTGCACCACACTCCTCCCACATCCTGTTCTGCCATGATGTTCTGCTCCACCTTGAGCCCAGAGCGGTGGATTCCGCCAACTTTCTTCCTTACCCCAGAAGTAGAAAGAAACATGAGCATCTACTTCCTTTCCTTGGGGGACTTTTGCATCTGGATTTGAACATGTGCATTTATAATAGAGCAGATTAAATGAGGTAAGGCATGAGGAGGGTGAACCGTCTTCCACTCACCAAACGCTTTTTCTGGGTGATGTGTGTTTGGAAGCTCTCATTCTGCTAAATGTTGATGTGGTCATGATTTTGTCAGCATACGTGTGTGTTTAGATTTTGTATTTTACTCAGAGAACAGAGACTCCCTGAGTTGCTTGCTACCTTGCTTTGGCTGAAGCTGGCCTCCAACTTGCAATCCTCCTGCCCCAGCCTCCCAAGACACTGGGATGACAGGCGTGGACCACTGTGCCCAGCAAAAGATGGGAATTTATCCTCAGTATATTCATGTAGGGGAAAAAGTAGTGTATAATTGGCTCATTCCTATGTACCATTCCTGGCATCCAATGGCTGTATTGGAATCTATCGTCTGTGCAAGAGGAGATGAGCACATTTTGATACAAACTCTGACATTTGACAGCATATGCAGACGGCTTATGCCAATTTCTTTGTCTGCATCTTTCATCATCTCTCCCATCTGCCTTCGGGGCCTACTGCAGCCCAAGCAGCTTTGCGGTGGCTTCCGTTGCCTTTTTATTTGGTCATTCTCCAAAGTGTCATCTTTCTGTCGAGGCCTGGAAATCAAAGATCCCTTAGGCGCAAGTTGCCAGGCACGATCTTTCTCATCTTAAAACCATGATACCTTTGTGCAAGAGCTTCCAGACCATGTTTTACAAAAGGCTGGAAAGGCAGGACCCCAGAGGCACCGTCTGCAGAATGTCCCCTGCCCAGGAGAGAGATTCTGCCCGGAGAGTCTTCAGCGAGAGTATGATGTGCAAAGCTAGCTATCTCGGATTCCCAAACAGACAAAAAAGCATCGACACCTTTAGATGCTGCAGCCGATACAGAGTCAGAGGACCAGCCAAGAAATCTGCTCTGGGCAGGGACAGGGGACGCGGGCTTTGTGTAATATAATATACTAATATTTACTCCATATGTAGGATATGTACCATATATATATATAAAGTCAATATATGTACATAATATATATGAATTATTCTTATTATTACCACCAGGGATGGAACCCAGGGATGCTCCACCACTGAGCCATAATCACCAGCCATTTTCATTTTTTTTATTTTGAGACAGGATCTTGCAAAGTTGCTCAGGGCCTCACAAGTTGCTGAGGCTGGCCTCCCACTTCCCATCCTCCTGCCTCAGCCTCCCGAGTCACCGGGATTGTGGGCGTGCACCACTGTGTTTGGGAGGTGTGCACTTTTAATCATGCCAAGGGCCACTCCTGGTTTGGAATCTTGATTCTACCCCTCATATAGCTGCAAAACTCCAGCCAGCCGTGTCCAATGGGGCGGGAGGAGATGGAGCTTTCAAATGTAAAGAACCCAGCACCCGCGTCCGTGCCTGCAGATGTTGATTGCCAGGGTGGAGGAGCAGGTGTCCTTGGAAGGGCAGAAACTGGTGTCACTGGGACACAATGGTCGTAGTCTGTGGGGAAGTCACTCTACCAGGAGGGGTGCGGGATTGAGGTGGGAGAGCGAGTCAGGTTTCAGAAGGAAGAACTGCCAGGGCCGCTTTTTGTAAATAAAAGCCCACAAATGCAGGTCGTCCACATTCTAGCACACTGTGTGCATGCCATTTTATCAGCAGCAAAGTGAATTTGAGCCAAAGGTGTGAGTTCTGTGGATTAAAAGTACCACAGTAGTAGTCAGGGGAGGGGGAGAGCGAGTCCTGGGGGCTGACTTGGAGCGAATAATATATACAATTTGCATGCAAGTGATCACCCCGTATAATGGATGATAAAAATGCACTAATAAAAAAGCCCCCCAGAGAAAACCATTACATGAAAAATGTTATGACTCTTGCAGAATCATCTGCAACTAAAAGAAAAATGAATCTTGAATTTTGCTTGCCCGACTACTTAGGCATGAAGTTGTAGGTCACAGTCTTTGTAGGTACATGACTGTAGGTGACGAGCGTGGGCACAGGGTCCAGGACAAGAAGCGGACACGGTTTTGCACAACTTCCCAGGGTGTTTGAGTTCCCAGAGCTTAGAGAAGCCGCGGGGGAGAGGCCAGAGTTCTTATTCCCTGAATCCGACCGTCAAAAGACCCCGTTCCTAAATCTGCAGCTGGGGATCTCTGTGACGGTACCGAAAACCGACAAGCGGTGATTCATGCTTCCATGTGCCACCTCCAACGAGATCCTTAAAGTCACTAGAGGAACTTAAATAACACAACAAGTGATAAAAATGACTCTTCTAGAGATTCTAAATTATGCAGCTACTGTTATCACAGCGGAGATAAAACTGTGAAAATGACAACCCCTTCCATCCTGAATTTAACGACGCTAAACAGAGACGTCAGGAGGAGATAACAGAGATTCATTCTCTGTTCCCCTCGTTGAGCAATTATTTACAAAGAGTCTTAATATGGTACAGACCTGGTCCCAGCAAACATCATCCGCTTTGGGCTGAAATATAGGGAGAAGGAGTCGATCAGGTAGGGAACGGGCAACTTGTGAAATGAGACAAGGAACAGCATCAGAATGAAGTGGAAAAGTATGTTTCACCTTGCATGAAAAATGTTCAGGTGGCTTCATTGTGACAGGGGAGATGATTTTGAGAGAGGTTGAGCAATGACAGACGGATTTGGTCACACTGCCACAACAGTCAATATGAGTTCAATGTAGTCCTGGGAGACGTGCATTCACAGTGCATTAGCCTGCTTTTAATTACTGTAACAAGATACCTGAGTTTGGGTAGCATTATTAAGAAAGAAAGGTTCTGTTCAGCTATTGGTTATGGAGGTCTATAGACATGGCACCCATACCATTCTGGCTCTAGTGGAGATCTTTTGGTGGACCACTGGGGATGACTTACATCTGAACCATAGAATATAGGCATATATTCAAGAGAAGATGAGAAAATTGTGTCATTTGTGGAAAAAATGGTTGGAAATGGAGGCTATAATGTTGAGTGCTATAAGGCGGGAACAGAAGGACAAACATGGTGTCACAGGGTTCAATTCTCAGCACCTAAAAATAAAATAAAGGAATTGTGTCCACTTACAATTAAAAAATAAGTGTTTTTTTTTTTTTAAATTGGAGATTGTGGAGTTTGGGCGTATTCCAATGGGAAATAAAAGAAATGAAGTTGAACATTTGTGACCACTAGTGTCATAAAGGAAATGGAATTCTACAGGGTCTTTATTTATAAAACCATCATCATCATCATCATCATCATCATTGCCAACATTACTATCATCATCTTCAGGAAGCTTTGAGCAAATAGAGAAAGCTCTAAACCCAGTCCCACACATGAATATGTGCTTCATCAGTGGGTGAAATGATGAAAGAAGAACAGGGAATGGTGAAAAAAGAAGGGGCAGAGAAAGGAGGAAGGAGGTGATATTTAGAAAGAGGAGGAGATGTATAAAGGAAAATAGCAAAAAGAGGAGGAAGAGAAGGAGGAGGTGAAGATCAGAAGAGATGGAGATGAAGTAGGAGGAAGAAGGAAGAGGAAGATAGTGGGAAACATGAGGAAGATAGGATTGAGAAAGGAGAGAAGAAAGAAGCTGGGAGGAAACGAACTTCTTGGAGATGGGGCTGGAGGATCAGAAGGAAGCAGAGTGAGATATGAGGAAGAGAAGTAGGAAAAACCCAAAAGGAGAATGAGAAAAAAGTGGAGGGAGACAAGAAAGACGAGGAAAAGGAAGAAGGAAACATAAAGCTGCGATAACGCGTACTGATTTGTGATCTGTTTAGAAATCTCGATTTTTTTTTTTAACATTTTTTGATGATTTCTCAAAGTTCTTTCAATTCTCAGCTCCTGGACTCTGAATTTTTTTATTTACTTGGTTTTAATTTTTTATTTAATTGATTTTATTTTTATTTAATTGATTTTATTTTTTTAAATACGCGACGGCAGAATGCATTACAATTCTTATTACACATAGAGAGCATAATTTTTCATATCTTTGTATTTAAATTATGTTCACATGAATTTGTCTTTATGCATGTACTTTGTGTTTTTTAATTAAAATTCTTATTACTCATATATACCACAATTTTTCACATCTCTGTTTATATATAACCTAGGTTGACACCTAATTCGTATCTTCATACATGTACTCTGGATAACGATGTCCATCACATTCCATCGTCCTTGCTGACCCCCTGCCCTCTCCCTTCCCCTCCCACCCCTCTGCCCTATCTAGAATTCATCTAATCCTCCCATGCCTCCCTCCCCACCCCACTATGAGTCACCCTCCTTATATTAGAGAAAACATTCGACATTTGT